>NC_143036.1:59787500-59835000 GCF_057628025.1 Oncorhynchus mykiss
GTCAGACTGAGTTACAAAGAGGAAGAGGGAAAGAGAAAGGGAGATAGGGAGTGAGTGGGAGAGAGATAGAGAGAGAGAGACAAACAACATCCATAAGTAGGTCATTTCATTCAACTGTAAACACCATAGGAAGACAAAGACCGTGACGGGTACTGTATATTTGTGCAGTGGCCTGAAGTTACTATGATGTGTGTGTGTGTGTGTGTGTGTGTGTGTGTGTGTGTGTGTGTGTGTGTGTGTGTGTGTGTGTGTGTGTGTGTGTGTGTGCGAGAGGAGAGGAGAGGAAAAAAAGCAAAAATGTGATATATGATTTGGGTTAGTTAGGGTGTTAGGGCGGCGTGCAATCCTGCTAAAATCCACAGCAAATGAGAATTGATCCAGGATTGTAATTTGTCATTTCCTGAGGTCTGTATGTGCTGGCCTCTCACCCCTCTCTCAGACATGACCAGATGTTCACGGCCCCTCCAGGACTGATCCTAGAGCAGCAGAGGAGATTGGCACTCCCAGCAGGAAATATCCAGATTTAAAGTTTAGGATGGCATCAGGGTCGCTGATGGGACATGGGTAGAATACATTTAGAATGTAGAACTGAGTAAGAAGTAGGGTAGTGAAGATGACCCTCAGATGTGCAATGAAAAACCAACAGACGGACTAAATTCAGCAATTAGGGCTTGGAGTTTGAAGCTGAGCTGTGTACTGCATCTTAACTGTGAATATACGTGTTTTTTCAAGTTGTTGTTTTGGTCCCTTGCAGGTGTTGTAGAGCGCATTGTCATGAATCTCCCAGACAATCCATAACTTGAACAACCCTCCTCTATCCTCATTGCACGCGCACACATGCGCACACACACATTGAGACGCTAATGAAGCTGTAGGCTTGTCTTTTTTTGTTCCTGGCTCAGTGAAACACGCATAAATCATAATAAACAGAAGGATGAATTTTTTATCAGCTGCTTCCTGAGTCTTCTGTCTCCGTCTCCTGTGAGTAGGACAGGCTCTGATGTGACAGATACCGGATTTGGTGTGTGTATGTGGGATTTGGTGTGTGTGTGTGACAGGTAGTGGAGCCTAGCTGTAGCTGCTGGCCAGGGCCCCTTTAGGGAGGGCCACTAGCTGAGACAAGTCTGTTTTTCGCTGGGAAACGACATGAAATGTCTCCATATCCAGTAGGCCAGCTCCATTCACTGGGGACTGGGCTGGACTGGACTGACCTAGGCTAGCCGATGCTCGGCTGGGCTGAACTAGGTTAAAACTGGGCTGTGCTGGGCTAGAATAAACTGAGTTGGACTAGATCAGAGTTGGACCGGGCTGCACTGGGCTGGGTCAGGCCGGTCTGCTCAGGGCGTTAGTATTAGAGTAAAATAGGCCCACAACGCAACAACATTAGCTGTCATGGGAGATTACTTCAACCAGGCAAGCCAGCAGGGTCTCCACCGTTCCACCAGAGAGAGAGAGAGAGAGAGAGGAGGAGGGAGGGGTAGAGAGAGAGAGAGAGAGAGAGAGAGAG
Organism: Oncorhynchus mykiss; assembly: GCF_057628025.1. Taxonomy (NCBI): domain Eukaryota; kingdom Metazoa; phylum Chordata; class Actinopteri; order Salmoniformes; family Salmonidae; genus Oncorhynchus; species Oncorhynchus mykiss. The sequence goes on from NC_143036.1 coordinate 59,789,008, forward strand.
AGAAGGAGGGAGGGGTAGAGAGAGAGCAGGGGTAGAGAGAGAGAGAGAGAGAGGAGGAGGGAGGGGTAGAGAGAGAGAGAGGAGGAGGGAGGGATAGAGAGAGTGTGAGAGAGAGGAGGAGGGAGGGGTAGAGAGAGAGAGAGAGAGAGAGAGAGAGAGAGAGGAGGAGGGAGGGGTAGAGAGAGAGGGAGAGAGAGGAGGAGGGAAGGGTAGAGAGAGAGAGAGGAGGAGGGAGGGGTAGAGAGAGTGGGAGAGAGAGGAGGAGGGAAGGGGTAGAGAGAGAGAGCGGGAAGCAGAGGGGAAGAGACGAGAGAACGTGTGTTTCTGTAGTGCGAATAGGAACGAGAGAGCGCGAGGACAAGAGCGAGCAAGACAGAGAGCAGAAAGCCGCCGCTTGTTGTGAAAATAGAAGAAGAGGGTGAACAAAAAAGGGATCGGAGGAGAAAAACAGCTATTGGGAGCAGAGCAGAGATGTTGGAGCTCTCATCCGAGCTGGGCTTTGTGCAGAGTGTGTGTGTCGACAGCATATGCTTCCCCCCCTCTGCACCCCACCCCACCGGCGGATCCATGAGGGCCGACGATCTGCTGCTGAGGTACGCACACACACATATATACACACACACACACACACACACACACATATATATATATATATATGTCGGAACCATACCCAGACACTCTTATGTGATCTCCTGTTTTAGTGTGTGTTTTGTGTTCTGGTTCAGTCTGTGTTTCTGTCATATCTCACTGCAATGTCTGTCAGTGTCTGCTGCTCTCTCTTTGCCTCTCGCTCTCTTTCTCGCTTGTTGTTCTGTTTAGGTTTCCCTCCTTTCTGTCCTGCGACTGTTCATTTGTTCAAGTGTAAAATCCAATGCTTGTCCCTCCCTTGCTCTCTTTTCCTCTCCAACCCATCCTCCTTTTTCATGCCTCCTCTCTCTGTATGTGAGTAATGGAGGGGTAGTGTAGGGTTAGAGGAGGGGTAATAGGGCGGTGTGAGGGGCTTTATCCTTCTCTGGGGAGGAGGCTGGCCAGGGGACAGGGCAGTCGATCAGGAGTGTGTGTTTATACTACTCGCTGTTATCCAGAGAGGAGAGAGGGAAGGGGGAGAGGAGAGAAGAGGAGGGCGGGGCAGGGAGCAGGAGAATAGAGAGAAAGAGGGTAGACTAGACTCCATATTTGGATTTTGGGTGCAAAATGTGTCTTTTGTTCGTTTAGCAAAAACAGACAAAACCTTTTCATGTTTGATCAACAGAATCACCAACCTCTCCTTCTCTGTATCTCTCCTTTTCTGTCTCTCTTGTCCCCCTCTCCCTCGTTTCCGGACAATTTTTGGGGTTGTTGAAAGAGGTCTGCTTTGTTTATTTGGTTCTCAGTCACCCGGATAGAGAGAGCGAGGGGAAAAGAGGAGGGAGGTGAGGGAGAGGGGGGACAATGGGGCGGGCACAGAAACATCCAGCTCCAACGAGACAGACACAGACAAACAATAAGTCTGCCAGCCAGCCACTTCCGTCTGCCGTTCTCTATCTCTCTATCTCCTCCACATGTAATCTCTCTATCTCTCTCTCTCTCTCCTCCACATGTTATCTCTCTATCTCTCTCTCCTCCACATGTTATATCTCTCTCTCTCCTCCACATGTAATCTCTCTCTCTCTCTCCTCCACATGTAATCTCTCTCTCTCTCTCCTCCACATGTAATCTCTCTCTCTCTCTCCTCCGCATGTAATCTCTCTCTCTCTCCTCCACATGTAATCTCTCTCTCTCTCTCCTCTGCATGTAATCTCTCTCTCTCTCCTCCGCATGTAATCTCTCTCTCTCCTCCACATGTAATCTCTCTCTCTCTCTCCTCCACATGTAATCTCTATCTCTCTCTCCTCCGCATGTAATCTCTATCTCTCTCTCCTCTGCATGTAATCTCTCTCTCTCTCTCCTCCGCATGTAATCTCTCTCTCTCTCTCTCTCCTCCACATGTAATATCTCTCTCTCTCCTCCACATGTAATCTCTATCTCTCTCTCCTCCACATGTAATCTCTATCTCTCTCTCCTCCACATGTAATCTCTCTCTCTCTCCTCCACATGTAATCTCTATCTCTCTCTCCTCCACATGTAATCTCTATCTCTCTCTCTCCTCCACATGTAATCTCTATCTCTCTCTCCTCCACATGTAATCTCTATCTCTCTCTCCTCCGCATGTAATCTCTCTCTCTCTCTCTCCTCCGCATGTAATCTCTATCTCTCTCCCCTCTGCATGTAATCTCTCTCTCTCTCTCCTCCACATGTAATCTCTCTCTCTCTCTCCTCCGCATGTAATCTCTATCTCTCTCTCCTCCGCATGTAATCTCTCTCTCTCTCTCTCTCCTCCGCATGTAATCTCTCTCTCTCTCTCCTCCACATGTAATCTCTATCTCTCTCTCCTCCACATGTAATCTCTATCTCTCTCTCCTCCACATGTAATCTCTCTCTCTCTCTCCTCCGCATGTAATCTCTATCTCTCTCTCCTCCGCATGTAATCTCTATCTCTCTCTCCTCCGCATGTAATCTCTCTCTCTCTCTCCTCCGCATGTAATCTCTATCTCTCTCTCCTCCGCATGTAATCTCTCTCTCTCTCCTCCACATGTAATCTCTATTTCTCTCTCCTCCGCATGTAATCTCTATCTCTCTCTCCTCCGCATGTAATCTCTCTCTCTCTCTCCTCCGCATGTAATCTCTATCTCTCTCTCCTCCGCATGTAATCTCTATCTCTCTCTCCTCCGCATGTAATCTCTCTCTCTCTCTCCTCCACATTTTATCATTACTCCCTGATTTATAGAGATGTATTTTTGCAATATAAACCACATGTACCTTTTGAGAGTAAATAACTATTTAAAACATGGCTTAGCCTCATACTGATGAACACAGCCCAGACGTTATAAAACAATAATAAATCACGCATCACCCTTGTGTATTAATGCTTTATTATGGGCCAATAAAAACCAAGACAGGGAGGGATGGGCCTCCTCTGTAAGCCCAGTCAGCATTAAACCAAGCGCTCCCTTCTAAGTGTGCTTCTCTAAGTGTGCTTCTCTAAGTGTGCTTCTCTAATTGCGCCTCCCTAATGGCCTATGGGAAGAAGTCTCCTTTTAGGGCCCATTCTGTTGGTTTAGAGAGCACAGTTATGGCACCTCTCTCTCTCATTATCCAGCAAACAGAGAAGGTGGAGGCAATGGGCTCTAAAATAGTCCCCGGGCCCTCATGAATCTGCCCAACCACCCGCTACAGCAAAGTGAAAGGAGCACGTCAGAATCACTACGCCCTATGTAATCGCTGGCCCACCTCTTTCAATCAGGAGAGTCTGGCTGGGTAAGTTAAAACAGGGTGGTTATGGATGTATGGGTACGTGTGTGTGTGTGTGTGCTTTCACCTACACCTGGGTCTGTCCCCTAGCACAGTCCTGCTTTCCAGCCCCTCTCTCTTCTCTGGATCAATAGTCCTTAGTTCATCAGTAGTCATTAGTTCCCTCAGTCTAATACGATTATGCTTAATAAGAGATTCCCCATCTGGAAGTAACACCCAGTATCAACACACACACACACACACACACACACACACACACCAGCGAGAGGGTGAGAGTGCATGTGTGAGAGAAAGGGAGTGAATGAGCTGTGGCTGTGAGCTTGTAGGTATGTGAATGTGTGTGTGTGTCTGCACGTGTGTTTGCATCAGAGTGCTTGTGTATACTTGCATCTGTGCTTATGTGTGCGTGTGCGTGCGTGGATGCAAACATGTGTGCGTGCGTGTGTGTGTGTGTGTGTGTGTGTGCATGTGTGTGCGTGTGTGTGTGTGTGTGTGTGCTGGGTGGTTGTTATCAGAATGACACCATCCTGCTCTCTCTCTGCTCAGCCCCAGAGGATCAGTGGAGCTGCACCAGTTTCAAATGAAAATAAATGAGAGGCAGTGACCGCTACTGCCTGGGTCCCACTTTAATGAGGAAAATAACAGAGGGGGGGGGGGGGGGGGGAGAGAGAGAAAGAGGCCAGCGCATATTGGATGGAGACGGAGGGAAGGAGAGAGGGATGTGTAATGAATGGAGGCCCACAGCCAGCCGGCTTTATTTTAACTCCTCTCTGTCACTGTGGCGATGGCCAATTACAGCCGGAGCGTGCTCTGTTGCACTGCAGCTGGACTGGACAGTATTTTGGCCAGCCTCTATCCCCCGACACCGGTACAGGACACTGCACTACTGTACAGACAGTGTTTTACATGACTCACACCCCTCCTGGTGATGTTTAACACGGACATATTTTCTTCCTAAAACAGGCACCCATCTCTGGATCACCTTTAGTAATAATATTAGTCTGGGAAGTGACAACAGAGACACTACGGGTCTCTTTAATACAGGATGGATTATTCCATAGTTATCCCAGATTACTGCCAACATGGGACTCCAGGTCTATGGCTAACACAACACAGGACAGGCTGGCTAGCCAAACAAACAGCCATATAGCATAGCAAGGAACAGCCACGGCCAGCTCAGCCTTTACAGTGAAGTTCCATGCTGTATTGTTGTTTTGTACAGTTTATTGTGACTCCGATCATTTGAGCTCAACAGTGCTCAGTGTTTTCTGGTGTGATGCTGTCCAGACAGTCCAGACAGCTGAGGAAGTGCAGTAAGGGGACGGGGTCAAGTTAGACAGTCTCCTCTTCTGTCTCTGTCTCCCAGTTCAGTTCAAAGGCACGTAGACCAGACCAACAGACCCCTGAGGCAGACCGAGGCAGACCGAGGCAGGAGCTACAGTTCAGTCATCAGGGTGTGAGGGTCACCCCTCAAGTCACGTGCTATTTGCTCAACAGCCAGAGACTTGTTCGTTGTGTGTGTCTGTGTGTGTGTGTGTGTGTGTGCGTGTGCGTGTGTGCTAATCAGGTCACGGAGCATTTACTAATATAGGCAAGCAGCTTCACAGGTAGACCTACTGTACCGTACCAACCATCAGACCAGCCAATCAGATTGAAGGAGAGAGTCTGCACACTCTAGAACACTATGTTCCAAACATGAACCAGACCAATATAGATGACTGATCAGTGTCTGTCTGTCTGTCTGTCTGTCTGTCTGTCTGTCTGTCTGTCTGTCTGTCTGTCTGTCTGTCTGTCTGTCTGTCTGTCTGTCTGTCTGTCTGTCTGTCTGTCTGTCTGTCTGCCAACCTGTCTGTCTGTCTGCCTGTAGCAGGTTCCTCCCATGTCCACTTAGCCTCAATCACAGCTGCTTGCTCTCTTGCTTTATTCATGAGTTCACATTAAATATTCACGTGTAAAAAAACAGACACTCATCACGAGTGGAGCACGCTGTTACCCACAATCCTTTGGGTGAGAGAAAGAAGCAGAGCAGGAAGCTTCAGAGGAAGGATGATGATGGTTATTTTGGGAGTGTCACTTTGATGATGTAACGGTAGTAGTTATTCTGTCTTGTGGAGGTGTTTGAACTGCCTGAACTCCTGCTGCCAGGTACGTTGGAGAGGTTGGTTCAGAACCATGTCAGTCCACTCAGGAGTGGTGTGGTGTGTTCTCTCTCTCTCTTTCTCTCTCTCTCTCTCTCTCTCTCTCTGTCTTACATGATGTGATCGATCTGTGTTGTTGGGCAGATGTACTCCTGCCTGAGGAGAGAGAGAGAAAGAGTTTGGAGAGAAGGGTTGGGGGGAGAGAGCCAAGAAGGGAGACCTTGCCCTGAGCAGACGCTTAAAGAACACACAACCCTGGGAAACAGAGAAGGGGGGGGGGGTGTAAAAACACAATCAAATCAAATGTATTCATCACATACACAGTTTACAGCTAACCAAACCATCAGACCTAGCTTGTGACAATCCAATCCAACAATACCAATAATGTTTTCAATTCATGTAAACATGTTAAAATGAACTATAGCCATACAATTCTACCTGCCAAATATACCGTGCGTTACAGGGAAATAATGCATACTCTAGAATGCCCTTCAAGACAATCAGAAAGGAGTATTCAACAATACTATGGTTAAACAGACTATATACCACGGGTATGACCCAAAAACATTTATTTTACTGCTTTAATTCCTTTGGTAACCAGTTTATAATAGAAATATAAGGCACCTCAGGGGTTTGTGATATATGGCTAATATACTGTACTATGGCTAATGGCTGTATCCAGGCACTCCGCGTTGCATCAACCTTTTGTCCCACTCTCCTTTGAGTAAGACACGGTTTTATGAAAACAGAGAATGAGAAGGAGAAAACATGGACAAAGAGCACAAGGTGAGACACTTGAATAAAAGGTGGTTAGCAGCTCCGGCAGAGAACATGGCAATTATATCGACAATTAAACGTTTCATAGTGTGTGTGATAATGGTAGGAAGCCTCGGGCTTGTGGACATTATTGTACCGGTGACTCCGAACAGGCAGTTGAACACTTGTTAGTTTAGGTTTCTGTAAAGGCCTTAAGTAGTGAGGTCGTAGGTCAAGGCCTGCTCGCCACAGGGCATCAGAGAGAGTGTCATACTGTTATACTACAGACAAAGGGTCACGACACACACACACACACGTACATACACATACAAACACACACATACATACACACAAACTCATGTGACCCCTCATTTAAACTGGAGCTGCTATATCTTACTACTGGGAGATGACCTGTGTCTTTTGCTGACACTGTTCCTGAGTCAGAGTTTAGGAAGGAGTGTGAGAGTATTAGGCTCTGTCTTGTCTCTGATACTGTTCCTGGATCAGGGGTTAAGGAGTTAGTGTGAGTGTATTACACTTGCTCATTGTGTTTTCTAAAGCAGTAGATTGATTTAATGTGAATGTTGGATTGTTAACACTATGTGAATTCACTGTGTTACAGGGAAGGACACATTATGTTAAACTTACTCCATTAAAGAAAAGGAGGTATGACTGCAAAGTGTGTGTGAGAGTGTGTGTGAGAGTGTGTGTGAATGCCAATGTGGTTGGTGAAGTCTTCTGTGCACCTGTTTCTTTTACACTAGCACTGGTATCTCAGCTGTGGAAGTGAAAAGGTGTCTGGAGGTTTGCAAGATAGCACCGGATTCACACACATGTGGCATGCGCGCGCACACACACACACAGCCACAACTACATACTGTACATGCAAACACACACCCCACGTGTCCTGTGAGAACGTCATTCCTTCACGGCATAAGAATATCTGAAATCCCCATAATCATAGATGTGGTAAAGAGGTCAATAGACCTCGACCTAAAGAATGGAAATGCCGTGGAAATACAAGGGGGAAAGATCCCGAATCTCCTCATTGCCCCGCAGCAACATTAGCCTACATTTAGGCTATTGTTTACATGTGTTTTTTACACATGTTGAGGTAAAAATTGGAGTATGTATGGATGCCAACCCAAATACATGTTCATGTCATCGTCACAATCAACTGCATTACAGTTAAAAATGACTTTGGCTGCCCCCAGCGATTTCTCTATGCTAACTATGCTAACTATGCTAAGCAGCTGATACGAACAGGAGTTAGCATTTAGCAGTCACTTCTCCTAAACCTGGAAAGCGACTATTTCTGAGTGTGCGGTCGAAATGTACACAATTGTTACCCGGAGGAAAATGGGGGAAGGGCATACTATTTCAATTTCAATCAGGGGGAGGGTTAAGTATTTTTTCATTTAGTCCAGGGGAGCACCATGTCATTTCTTATCGATTAAATGTCATTTAGCTGTGTTTGAGAATGAGTTTCTTATTATATCGCAATGTGTGCCTGATGCTGCCCCTCATCCATGATTTTCTGTTGGGTGGCACACAATATCAAGCGTGCCTAGTGTGGTCTCATTCTAAAGATCCATAGCCTTTACTATAAGCCATGGATGGGCAACTGGTGACCCGGGGCCGCATTTTATGGGGAACTCAATCGGGGTCTCAACTTACTGTTGAGCGTTGGAATAATATTGGAATAATAGAACACTCCAGGTGCAATTTCTACATTTGGTGGTGCATCAGCAGTCACTCAATTAGCCCACATAAGCAAAGCATTTTTAGATTGGTAAGTTAGTCTAGCTGCCAGCTATCTAAACTTGGAGTAAGCGTGATATTTTCACTCCTGTCCTTGTCCGCGGTGGTCTGTGAATCCACAACCTTCTGGCTCCTTTGCCACGTAATGCTTAGAACACAAAGAAAAGTTTCTGAAATGGCAAACCTAAGGCTTTGGTCTATGACTGAGGATATATGGTAGGTATGTTCTCTGCTGTCCACTTTGTTTGAATTATTATTATTATTTTGGGTCGAGGGGAGGTTCATGTTTTCTGTTGTTGTTCGAGTGTTCGGATAAACCACTCCAATCTGTGAGGTGCAAGGCTAGTTTGAGAGAGCCAAGAGTCATGTTTAGAAGCAGTAGACCAGAATCGTGATACTGTTTGACGTCATGTTTGAACATTAATCATGAAGATCAGGCTTGATATCAATATATTTCACAGAAGGGAGGGCCGTCTATTTTCATTTCAGAGAGGTCTTATTTTCTCCGGGTGTCCCTCATTACAAATAACATCCAGTCCCTAAATGTCATGCAGCAAAAACAGCCAAATACAGTTGATCAATATCAGACTTTAGTAGCCACATTGAGGGCCTGTTACAATACATCAATCATGACGGATTTGACCAAAATTCCATTTTATTCGATCAAATTTGTTGAATGTGCGCCAATCCGGCGTCCTCCTCCTATCCCCCATGGTCTGCGTCCCATTGACCTCTTCACCTCATCTATCCTAGATAATACTGCTATATATAGTAGCATGTTGTTTACTTATGACCTATTTCACCATATAGGGGCCAGGTGTGGTAAAACATCAGTTTTCTCCCTCCATACACTGACCTTAATCATTATGTGCAACAAAAAAAGATGAACTATCCCTAGAGCTGTGCCTGGGCTCACACCACCTTGCACTCTAACAGGCGCACTCTGTACACTGTGTGCTCACTCTTTTGCTCCACATGACCCAGTTCCTGTTCAATTCTCCCCAAGAGAGTTTCATCTGTTGCCAAGAAAGAGTCGTTCTTGTTATAGTGTCTTCCTTTTACTCCCTAGAGGGATGAGCAGAGAGGGCGCTTTGACTCCTAGGCGTTTCCGGGGCACAGCAGCTTCCTATGCTGTTTATTTCATCCACACCCATACGATTGACACATTTACTGAACAATAAATACTGTTTTATATTTGTCAGACACTCTTATCCAGAGTGACTTACAGGAGCAATTAGGATGAAGTGCTTTGCTCAAGGGCACATAGACAGATGTTTAATCTCGTCGGCTCACGGATTCGGATTTGAACCACCTTTCGGTTACTGGCCCAACACTCTTAACCGCTAGGCGACCTACCGCCCTAGCTGCGTTAAACAATATATCATTTGTATGGCCCATGTTAAGTGCCAACATTATTGAGTGATGAGACATATAAAATGTGGTTTTCATGAGTGTACTTGGCCACGTCTTCATGAGTGTGCTTAGCCACGTCTTCATGAGTGTGCTTAGCCACGTCTTCATGAGTGTACTTAGCCACGTCTTCATGAGTGTACTTAGCCACGTCTTCATGAGTGTACTTGGCCACGTCTTCATGAGTGTGCTTAGCCACGTCTTCATGAGTGTGCTTAGCCACGTCTTCATGAGTGTGCTTAGCCACGTCTCCTTGCGCATTCGATCATATACATCGATTACAGCTGGGCCATGGAGTTTTTAAGGCCTCATGGAAAAGAGGTCACCAAACCGAAGCATTCTTTCTGGCAGAAAATATCGAGTTATGTTGTTTAGCCTCCTACAATTCAATATTGCAAAGGCACACATTTTGGGGGGGGGGCTTTTATTGCTGCACTTATTAGGCTATCATTAGTTTTGTCGTATAATGACCCTAATATAATACTGTCAAGAATAGCCACTGGCTGCTAATGTTCCCATATGCACGGGAATAACCGGTATAACGGTATCTAGCACATGTTGTAACGGTATCAAATGGTTACAGATTAGCTGCAGCGCCGGGCCGCCACGCCTCCCGACTCAGCACCTGCATTCCACAGCCCGATAGTTTCCTGAGCAGAGCGGATTTTCAGACAGGATTAGACAGAACAAAACTAATGTGGGTGAAGAAGAGAATGTGACAACTGCCGAGTGTGTGTCTACTGCCTTGGGGAGGCCCTGGCACTTGCACCTGCCCCTCTCCGTCTATGCGGCCAGGCGCAGTTGTCGAACTGGGAGAGCTGAGAGAGCAGAGCGACGCACTGTATACTTGTCAGGCAGAGCAGAGAGGAGAGCACGGATCCTCAGCCTGTACACGGAGGGACACAGAGCCAGGGCAAAATGACTTCATCCTACAATCTGGATTTCCTGCCCGATATGATGGTGGAGAGCCGCTTGCTGGTTCCGGGCGATAGAATGTGAGTCATTCGCCTGTTCTCCTCCGGGTTGCCGACTCTCCCTTTTTTTCCGACTATGGTTGTGGTTATGAAAAACATCTGTCCAATGTGGACATGTTTGCGCTCGTGTTTAGAGAGACTGGATTTGGTTCACAATTACACTATTCGATGCTGTTAGTTTGTGTTTGTGGGGCATTTGTTATCGATAGAGACGTTGAATAAAACGAGACTGCTGCGAGCCCGACAGTAAAGCACAAGATAACGCTGCCTAACAGACAGGACAATGATGAATGCACGGCATTATGAAGATTATAATGATATCCTGGTGAATGACCGGCGTCTTTAAAAAGGTCGTTTATCAGCTATCGTCAAATTGTTGTTCATGTAGCCTGTCTAGTGTATCTCCTCGCCTGCTGCTACATGCACGGAATAACGGGATAACTTATTTGATATTTGCGGCAGCCGCTCATTAAAATGTCACAGGGTCTCGCTTGGATAGGCTAAGCAGTGGGGAGCGGGGTTGCTTGGACAGGGTGAGTGCACATGTTGCGGGTCAGAGTGGCTCCCTATTCCCCCTCTAATCATCCCTAAATACAGTGGTGTGTGTGTCACATGCTAATGACTTAACGCGCATGCCAGCTCTGGTGTCTTGTGCATTGTTTTGTCATTGTGCACATCTTTGTTTGCAAATATGAGAATAATTGATTTATGGACTAGCTCTATGCTACTTCGGTGTGAAAGGGATATTGACAGCAGCTTTGCACTGCAGACTGTATTTTATTGCATAGTGAAATGACTGCATAGTGAAATAGATCAGTGCATATGTGAAATTGAAGGGACATGCGAACAGGTAGACCCCCCCATAATTAGCCCTCCCAGATAGTATATGAACATGCCATAAGCAATGACAAAAGGAGTAGAATCGCAGGAAATTAGCTTTAACGGTCGACTTTGGGCTCGAAAAACGGTCCAACTCCTCCTCTTACTCAATTTTCAAACATATATGGGATGTGCCTTTGGGTCGTGGATGTTTCATTCTGGTCATGCGCGCTGCGGCCAACATAACTAGCGAAGCTAGTGACTTGAAGCTAGCCATTAACCTCTCCAGAATGTGGGGACTTCATTTCACATAATGTGTTTTTGGACAGAATATATATCATTTGGTAAATGGAGATTCTGTAGCCAAATATCTTATTCATCCCCCACAAAAAAACATTAAATGACCTAGTGTGATGGTACATTGGTCAGTTATACAGTTTAAAGCCTTTGAGTGTTTTTGCCCGAAGCCAACCTTTAAAGTAACTGTCCAGTGTTTCCAGACTTCTATCAAATATGACCTATAATTAATTACAATGTGAGTGAAATATTTTTCCTTCAAAGATGTTTTATTATGTTGGATATATTAAAAAAGTAGCTTTTCTGTGTTTGAATGGTGTGGGCTATATTGGTCATGAAAAATATTAATTCCAGTAGACCGCTGATTGGCCAGTTTATCCTCCTCAGAGGGATGACATCATCCTCTATAAGGAAATAGCAGGCATTTTTTAAATGGTCTGTTTGCATACAAGTTTGATGTTGTGTTTTGTTCCCCTCCAATTTAAGCTTTGGCCACAAATACGAATCAACAACATTTAGGTATAAGTTAACAGAATATTAACTTTAAAAAAGTGTGATTTTCACTAGACAGTTAATTTAATATGGCAAAATGTTATCTCGGACTCATGACAAAATGTGTGCCCTATCATTATAAACTACATTTTTCTCTCTGCACTATGGCAAAATGTATTAAAATGCAGGAAGTTAGTTGTTTCCACCTGCACGTGTCGTTTCACTTATACTGTGATTTGAAAATGCCTCTCTATATACCCCTCAAAATACCCCTTAAGAGAGGCATACTAAGTCATGTCAAACTGCGCATTTCAGGAAATGCATTTTTAAAATGTCCCAAAAAAACCTGTGGGATAAAACACACAAGCTCATTCAAGCCATATCGGAATGTGCAGTGACTAACAACTCCCTGCTTGTTCAAATTCGATTTGGGGTCTGCGGCACGAGTTCTGCTATAAGAGGGACAGAAATCAGATTATACTGCGTGCACAACAAGACACTTAAGTCCAGAATTCCTAGAACGGGGACAAAGGGAGTTTTTCAGGCTGACATAATGATCGCGGTCTGTTATTCCGCCCGCACAGCTGACTCGCGCTCCCAGGCCCTGTCCCATTTACGTCCCCTCTGCTTAGAGCGTTAGTTGTTGATGGCTCACGTTCTAATGGTGAGAATGTACCCCCCTCTTCTCCTTCTCCCCTTCTCCTCCTTCACCCGCTCTCCTCCTTCTCCCTCAGCTCTTTTGCCATCTCATGACTTCTCTCATTACGTTGTTAAATGTTGCACATTTAAACGGGCCTCACCAAATGGCCTTTGTGTGTGTGTGACCTCTCGTTCCAGTGACTGACGACACTCTGACCCTGTTGATCCCATCAGACATCGAGCTGTTTCCCTCCACTGACTTGTCCATTATATTCACACCGCCCTCTCATTTATCAGTGTCTATGCCTTTATGCACGCCCCCTGCTCTCTCTCTCTCACACACACACACACACACACACACACACACACACACACTATCATACACACACACACACACACACACACACACACACACACACACACACACACACACACACACACACACACACACAAACACACAACCAAGGGGAGTTGGGAGACCTTCAAAGTCAGCGACTCCATTTCTCTATTCCTGTTTCTCTATTCCTGCTCCGTTCCCCAATCCCTCACTCCTGTCGTCCTCTTCCTAGCTTTTACTTTCTCTCTCGCTCTCTCGCTCTCTCTCCAGCCTCCAGCCCTGAAAGGCTCTGCCTGTTTTTAAATGGTCTTTTCTCTCCTCGCCTGACATTTAGTGGCGTGTGCTATCTGCCCACCCGCCGCTGTAGCCAGGCCCTGCTACAGTTCACAATATCACTGTGTGTGTGTGAGTGTGTGACATCCCACCTTTTACCTCACACACCCTCCTTTGGATTTATAATGAGAGGGGTTGGGGGTGGTGGGGAAAGAGCTTCTGTCGCCGGCTGAGGGTTGCTGCCCGCCGCGGGGACCGCACCATAGTGCCGTTAATGCTGGGTAATCTGGAGGTTTTAACTGGAGGGTACTTGTCTGTGGCCTCGCTACGATGCTGCTTCTCACCCAGTCACAGAGAGGCGGACAGCTCCAGCAGATAACAGTTAGGGAGTTATATTCCTCAGCTATTTATGAATTTACCTAGCTCCCAAGTGTTACCTAGCAGTTATGTGTTGTTATGAAATATCATACACCACATTTATTTGTGTCAGGTTGTTTAATGGCTCTATTTGGATTTTAGATTAGAGTCCCTGACGATGATGTTTTTTCCATGACCTTTTTTTCATTCTCAGAATTTTATTCCATTATATTTTTGTTCTTGTTCAATGGGCCTGAAATGGCAGATCCCCCATGAGTCTAGTGAACTGATGGTAGTGTACTCAGAGTTTGGCTCCCAGAGGAATTCTTGGCCCCGTTCCAGTTCGGCCTCTAGCTACTTCCTCTAGCCCCCACCACCTTGAAAACACTGGTGGAAGCTCTAATTCCAGTAGCTTATCAAATAACTAGATGGAGCCATCACTGTAATGCCTAACAGTGGTTTCAGATCTGTTAACATGGAAGGGACAAGGGGTTGTGGAAGTGTCTACGGCCCAAAATACCCCCTTTAAGGCAGTGGTCCTCTTAATAACGGGCTCTCTGGGAAATGTGCGACCCCTCACCCCAGACTGACTGTGTGTGTAGGATCCCATCTGTTTGACTTGACTAGAACTTCACTGGCCCTGAGGAACCATGACACTGACCCAGTCAGACCTCTCACTGAGAGGCTCAACAGTACACTAAGATGGCCTCATCTCCTTTCCATCATTATCACAGATAAGTCAACAGACTGGATAGGTTCCATCACATTGCTTTCACCTGTCATGTCCTGCCAGACCAGTCGTCATGAGGAAAAAGGAAAGGAAAATACTATTGGGACTCGGCCGGGGGAAATCATTTTCCCTCTTACTTATTCTCCTGTCCAGTTGTTCCTTCTTTACTTCACTCCTTGGTCACTAACTCCCTCGTTCAGTCTCTCTCCCTCGTTCCCCTCCTCCTCCCCAGAGACAGCTGCTCCATTCCTTCATCCTTCCATTCCTTCATCCCTCCATTCCTTCATCCCTCCATTCCTTCAGTGAAGCAGTGAAAGGGTGTATTTGACTACAGACACCCATTCATCATCCCCTATGCATGAGTGAACCACACCTGTCTTCCCCTCACTCCCTCCAGCCCCCACTCCCTCCAGCCCTCACTCTCTCCAGCCCCCACTCCCTCCAGCCCTCACTCCCTCCAGCCCTCACTCCCTCCAGCCCTCACTCCCTCCAGCCCTCACTCCCTCCAGCCCCCACTCCCTCCAGCCCTCACTCCCTCCAGCCCCCACTCCCTCCAGCCCCCACTCCCTCCGGGCCTCACTCCCTCCGGGCCTCACTCCCTCCGGCCCCCACTCCCTCCGGCCCCCACTCCCTCCGGCCTCCACTCCCTCCAGCCCCCACTCCCTCCAGCCCTCACTCCCTCCAGCCCTCACTCCCTCCAGCCCCCACTCCCTCTAGCCCTCACTCCCTCCAGCCCTCACTCCCTCCAGCCCTCACTCCCACTCAGAAAGCCCACAAATCATGGGTCCAACAGCTGAAACCTCATGTGACAGAGAACATGGGATCGCATGAGAAATGTGTGTCAGGGGGATAGAAGGGAGAGTCACAGGGAGGGACGGAGAGGGAGAACGGTGGGTAGGGTGAGCGAGGGAAGGGGAAGGGTGAAAGGGACAGGGAGTGAGTGAGAGGTGGGGCATTGTGAGGCAGGAAAAGAGACAGGGAGACGGAGGGACAGAGAGAAAGGGGTAAAATCAAAATGTGAGGCTCAATGAGGGAGGGTGTGAGAGCAGAGAGGGAGAAAGAAAGGAGTAAGAGGGAGAAAAAGAGGGAGTGTTGCCAGTCAGACAGGATGTGGCTCAGTGCCAGCCCGTTCTAGTCAGCAGAGGAGCCTCTGATTTGAATTGTGGCTTATCTGCTGTGGAGATGGATGGAGGGAGGAAGAGAGGGACAGAGAGAGAAGCTCACCTTCTCTTCCCCCAGTGGGACTAAGAGAGGCCTCTCCATTCTGTCTACTACAGTAGCTAGTTCACATACATGTCTATTGAAGCCTTTAGCCCCAGTGTTTCATTACCTACACAGACGCACTCTCGGTTTACCTGCACAGACGCACTCTCGGTTTACCTGCACAGACGCACTCTCTGTTTACCTGCACAGACGAACTCTCGGTTTACCTGCACAGACACACTCTCTGTTTACCTACACAGATGCATTCTCTGTTTACCTGCACAGACAAACTCTCTGTTTACCTACACAGACGCACTCTCGAGGTGTGTCATCAGTACCGTTGGAGGTCGCAATGTCCTACAGTAGCTTTGTTAACCTTTTTCACCTTTATTCAACCTGACTGAATCATTTGAGTGTGTGTGTGTGTGTGTGTGTGTGTGTGTGTGTCGGTTGTATGATGATGTCTTCAGTTAGGTGGACCGCACTTTGCTGGTTCATGTCAAAATCTGCTGAAAACATTAGTGTGTGTGTGTGTGTGTGTATGTGTGTATGTGTGTGTGTGTGTGTGTGTGTGTGTGTGTGTGTGTGTGTGTGTGTGTGTGTGTGTGTGTGTGTGTGTGTGTGTGTGTGCGTGTGTGTGTGTGTCATCATGATGAATGTCTTTGAGCTGGTGCGGCTCAGGAACGGTCGTCAGTGGGGGTGATGTATCACTGCTGGTGATCTTAGTTGTGCATGTGGGAGGGTGTGCACGCGTGTCTGTATGTATGTGAGTGTGTGTTGGGGATGTCTTGGCCCAGCCCTCTGTGTCCTAATCTGGGTTGGATTAATTAGCAGGCTAATTTGGCGGGTGTGAGAGAGAGCGACACGGGGAAATTAACCACTAATGACTGGCTCATTACTCTTACCTCTCTGTGATGTCATGCTCTCCACTCCACGCACCAGACAGACAGAACAGAGAGGATGGAGTAGAGTAGAGACTTTACCATGTCCACTAGCACGGCCCCTATCCCTCTCTCTCGCCTCATAAAGAATAACTGATTATCATCCTGTCGTCTACAGGGAATAGCTCGAATGCATAGGATTCTGATTTTCATGAATAGATTAGTTTGTCTTATCTCTCCCTTTCTCTCTCACTCGTAACCAAGAAAGCAAATACTGTACTGTGCACACATCAGCTCACACTTGGATTCATACTGCACCTGCTCCTCCAGCTCACGTGAGGATTCATACTGCACCTGCTCCTCCAGCTCACATGAGGATTCATACTGCGTCTGCTCCTCCAGCATACTGCACCTGCTCTTCCAGCTCATGTGAGGATTCATACTGTACCTGCTCCTCCAGCTCACATGAGGATTCATACTGCGCCTGCTCCTCCAGCATACTGCACCTGCTCCTCCAGCTCATGTGAGGATTCATACTGTACCTGCTCCTCCAGCTCACATGAGGATTCATACTGCGCCTGCTCCTCCAGCATACTGCACCTGCTCCTCCAGCTCATGTGAGGAGTCGTACTGCACCTGCTCCTCCAGCTCACGTGAGGATTCATACTGCCCCTGCTCCTTCAGCATACTGCACCTGCTCCTCCAGGTCACGTGAGGATTCATACTGTACCTGCTCCTCCAGCTCACATGAGGATTCATACTGCGCCTGCTCCTCCAGCATACTGCACCTGCTCCTCAAGCTCATGTGAGGAGCCGTACTGCACCTGCTCCTCCAGCTCACGTGAGGATTCATACTACCCCTGCTCCTCCAGCATACTGCACCTGCTCCTCCAGCTCACGTGAGGATTCATACTGCGCCAACTCCTCCAGCATACTGCACCTGCTCCTCCAGCTCACGTGAGGATTCATACTTCACCTGCTCCTCCAGCTCACATGAGGATACATACTGCACCTGCTCCTCCAGCATACTGCACCTGCTCCTCCAGCTCACATGAGGATTCATACTGCACCTGCTCCTCCAGCTCACATAAGGATACATACTGCACCTGCTCCTCCAGCATACTGCACCTGCTCCTCAAGCTCATGTGAGGAGCCGTACTGCACCTGCTCCTCCAGCTCACGTGAGGATTCATACTGCGCCTGCTCCTCCAGCATACTGCACCTGCTCCTCCAGCACACTTGAGGATTCATACTGCACCTGCTCCTCCAGCATACTGCACCTGCTCCTCCAGCTCATGTGAGGATTCATACTGCGCCTGCTCCTCCAGCATACTGCACCTGCTCCTCCAGCTCATGTGAGGATTCATACTGTACCTGCTCCTCCAGCTCATGTGAGGATTCATACCGCACCTGCTCCTCCAGCTCATGTGAGGATTCATACTCCACCTGCTCCTCCAGCTCACGTGAGGATTCATACTGCACCTGCTCCTCCAGCTCATGTGAGGATTCATACCGCACCTGCTCCTCCAGCTCATGTGAGGATTCATACCGCACCTGCTCCTCCAGCTCACGTGAGGATTCATACTCCACCTGCTCCTCCAGCTCACGTGAGGATTCATACTCCACATTCTCCTCCAGCTCACTTGAGGATTCATACTCCACCTGCTCTTCCAGCTCATGTGAGGATTCATACTGCACCTGCTCCTCCAGCTCACGTGAGGATTCATACTCCACATTCTCCTCCAGCTCACGTGAGGATTCATACTGCACCGGCTCCTCCAGCTCATGTGAGGATTCATACTGCACCTGCTCCTCCAGCTCACGTGAGGATTCATACTGCACCTGCTCCTCCAGCTCACGTGAGGATTCATACCGCACCTGCTCCTCCAGCTCATGTGAGGATTCATACCGCACCTGCTCCTCCAGCTCACGTGAGGATTCATACTGCACCTGCTCCTCCAGCTCACGTGAGGATTCATACTGCACCTGCTCCTCCAGCTCACGTGAGGATTCATACCGCACCTGCTCCTCCAGCTCATGTGAGGATTCATACCGCACCTGCTCCTCCAGCTCACGTGAGGATTCATACTGCACCGGCTCCTCCAGCTCATGTGAGGATTCATACTCCACATTCTCCTCCAGCTCATGTGAGGATTCATACTGCACCTGCTCCTCCAGCTCATGTGAGGATTCATACTCCACATTCTCCTCCAGCTCACGTGAGGATTCATACCGCACCTGCTCCTCCAGCTCACGTGAGGATTCATACTGCACCTGCTCCTCCAGCTCACGTGAGGATTCATACTGCACCTGCTCCTCCAGCTCACGTGAGGATTCATACTGCACCTGCTCCTCCAGCTCATGTGAGGATTCATACTCCACATTCTCCTCCAGCTCACGTGAGGATTCATACCGCACCTGCTCCTCCAGCTCACGTGAGGATTCATACTGCACCTGCTCCTCCAGCTCACGTGAGGATTCATACTGCACCGGCTCCTCCAGCTCATGTGAGGATTCATACTGCACCGGCTCCTCCAGCTCATGTGAGGATTCATACTGCACCGGCTCCTCCAGCTCATGTGAGGATTCATACCGCACCTGCTCCTCCAGCTCATGTGAGGATTCATACTGCACCGGCTCCTCCAGCTCATGTGAGGATTCATACTGCACCGGCTCCTCCAGCTCATGTGAGGATTCATACTGCACCGGCTCCTCCAGCTCACGTGAGGATTCATACTGCACCTGCTCCTCCAGCTCACGTGAGGATTCATACTGCACCGGCTCCTCCAGCTCATGTGAGGATTCATACTGCACCGGCTCCTCCAGCTCACGTGAGGATTCATACTGCACCGGCTCCTCCAGCTCACGTGAGGATTCATACTGCACCGGCTCCTCCAGCTCACGTGAGGATTCATACTGCACCGGCTCCTCCAGCTCACGTGAGGATTCATACTGCACCGGCTCCTCCAGCTCACGTGAGGATTCATACTGCACCGGCTCCTCCAGCTCACGTGAGGATTCATACTGCACCGGCTCCTCCAGCTCACGTGAGGATTCATACTGCACCGGCTCCTCCAGCTCACGTGAGGATTCATACTGCACCGGCTCCTCCAGCTCATGTGAGGATTCATACTGCACCGGCTCCTCCAGCTCATGTGAGGATTCATACTGCACCGGCTCCTCCAGCTCACGTGAGGATTCATACTGCACCGGCTCCTCCAGCTCACGTGAGGATTCATACTGCACCGGCTCCTCCAGCTCATGTGAGGATTCATACTGCACCGGCTCCTCCAGCTCACGTGAGGATTCATACTGCACCGGCTCCTCCAGCTCACGTGAGGATTCATACTGCACCGGCTCCTCCAGCTCATGTGAGGATTCATACTGCACCGGCTCCTCCAGCTCACGTGAGGATTCATACTGCACCGGCTCCTCCAGCTCATGTGAGGATTCATACTGCACCGGCTCCTCCAGCTCATGTGAGGATTCATACTGCACCTGCTCCTCCAGCTCATGTGAGGATTCATACTGCACCGGCTCCTCCAGCTCATGTGAGGATTCATACTGCACCGGCTCCTCCAGCTCACGTGAGGATTCATACTGCACCTGCTCCTCCAGCTCATGTGAGGATTCATACTGCACCTGCTCCTCCAGCTCACGTGAGGATTCATACTCCACCTGCTCCTCCAGCTCATGTGAGGATTCATACTGCAGCAGGGTTTATATGTATATATTCTTATTCCATTCCTTACTTATATTTGTGTGTACTAGGTAGTTGTTGGGGAATTGTTAGATTACTGTTAGATATTGCTGCACTGTTGGAACTAGAAGCACAAGCATTTCGCTACACTCACATTAACATCTGCTAACCATGTGTATGTGACCAATAACATCTGCTAACCATGTGTATGTGACCAATAACATCTGCTAACCATGTGTATGTGATCAATAACATTTGATTTGATTCTTTGTGTTGTACACATCCTATCCCTGTGCTGTGGTGACTAGGAGAAAACACCTGAATCCTTACAGAGGAGAAAACGTTGTTTTTCTTTCTTTCTTACGGAGCGATCTCTATGTCCAATACTCAGCCATTCCATTGGCTGGGCTAAACAGCTCTGCTTTGTCAGAGGGAGAGCTTACCTCATGCATCATGCCTCAACCCTGTACACCTCCTTCCCTCCTCTCCTCCTTTTCCCTTGGCTTTCTTCTCTCTCACTCTTTATCCTTCCTCTGTCCCCTCTCTCCATTCCCTCTCTTTTCTTAACATTTAAGGACTTACTCTCTCTCTCTCTCTCTCTCTCTCTCTCTCTCTCTCTCTCTTGCTCAAATAAAGGAGCCGTCACACAGACAGGGAGGAAATGAGAGTTAGAGAGTCTATTTGTTCTCCTTCTCTCTGTCATCTTCTGCAGAGTGTAATAGACGCTGTGTGGCATATGCATGTGTGCAGTGGCGTGTAATGCCATTACATGCATGCATTTAATGTATCTGTACCATAAGCACTGGTCTAGGATCTGCTTACCCTCCCCCAATTGTAACCTTGGCCATTCAGGAAAACTTGAAACTGACCTTAGATCAGTGATCCCTACAATTTGTATATCTTTGTATCTACATATCTCCTCCCTCTATCTCTCTCTCTTTCTCTCTCTCTCAATATTTTTTTTTATTTCAATTAAAGGGGCTTTATTGGCATGGGAAACGTATGTTTACATTGCCAAAGCAAGTCAAATAGATGATAAACAAAAGTGAAATCTGTGTCTCTTTCTATCACCCTTACTCTCTGTTTTGTATGGTAAACACACACAGCCACTGTACACCGCTGGGTAGAGAGCTGTCAGGGCTAACCTTGGCTCCCTGACTGGGAATGCATCCTGATTCAGGGGCCAAACATGAACAGCGTGTCAGAATGCTGCAACCTTTATTTGACCACAGAGCAGCAGAGTGGAGGTATTAACATGGAGTGGAGATCTCTCTCTCTCTCTCGTAGTGCACCTGCAGTTTCCAACTCCCGCAGTACCATAACCCTCTATGCCCCCCCCCACACACACACACACACAATTTAATTTCATCCACGTTTCACTAAACCAATTCCTCCTAGAAAGTAGCTGCAATAGGCCCTCACGTTTGGCATGGTGCCAGGAGGGATTGTATGGGTGTGATAGATGTGTGTGTTAGAGATACTGTAGTGATCGATGTGTGTATTGTGGAGCACCACAGAGTAATGTTATTGGGTTTTGGAGCAGAGGGAGCTGACAGCTTTATTGAGAACTGTGATTTAGTGCAGTGCCCCGGGACACTTGGATGCAGTTAGAGAAAGAGGGAACGAAAGAGGAGGAGGGAAAGAGAAGAAGCTATGTAAAAAGGAGAGTAGGGTGGAGAGGAACGGATCTATTCTACTTCCCCCTCTCCTCTCTTTCACCACCCCTTTCTGTCACTGTCTCTTTTTCTCTCTCTTCCTCTCTGTCTCTCCCTTTCTCTCCATCCTACTCTAAGGTAGAGTAGGATGGGGAGACCAAGGGAGGGAGGGAAGTAGGAGATGGTGACATGAGGAGATGGTGAATAGACGTGAGGGGATCTGTTTATCTTTATCTCCTGTGTGTCCTGAGGGTGTGTGCAGTCATAACACTGATCTAATCTGCACCTCTAGAGGATTCTCCCCTCTCCCCATCCCATTACACACACACACACACACACACACACACACACACACACACACACACACACACACACACACACACACACACACACACACACACACACCGTCTCTACTCTATCCATCCTTCCACTCATCCATTTATCCATCCATCCCTCCCCTCCTCCATATAGGGCTATGGGCCTAAATGCATCATGCATATTTTCTCTCCTTTCATCCTCTCCCTCCTCGTGTGTCTTCCTCCTCCTCTTCTCTTCCTGTTAGTTTAGAGGACGTTGCATGTTCAGTATGTGTTTTATAGTATGTATGATCGTTCAGGCCTGAGCCACAACCCTACAGTACATGTCTGTTAACTATGGAGCTACTGCCTCCGGTTTAGCACATACTGTTGATACTGTGTGGGAGAGGGGGGGAGCGAGGGAGGAGGTATGTCATGAGAATATCAACACTGAAGGAGAAAGAGAGAGAGAGAGGTGGAAATGGAAGGGGAACGGTAATGGTGTGTCTCCCACTGTCAGCGAATCTTCACCCTTCCTTTAGGGATGTGTGTTTCCCATGTTTAGATGAATAGATGTATAGAGGAGTAAACAGCTAGGAGAATAGATCAGTAAAACTCAGAAAGAGAAGGACCCATTGCCCTCCTTTCTCCTCCTGTTCTCTCTGTTTGAGCAGAAGACCATTGGGACTGAGTTGTGCAGTGCTGAGTAGCGCTGGATCAAATAAAGCATTTCTCAGTGTGGAAATTGTGTGTGCGTGTGTGTGTGTGTGCACGTGAGTCTTTTCATGTGTGTGAAGTACCTTCCGGCACTTCACACACATCCATTGGTATGTGGTACAGAGACACAGAGGCTCACCTCACATTCTAAAGCTGCCACTTCTCCTCATTCCAGCCAACAGTGAGTGATTTGAAAGGAGAGAGAGCGTTCCCCCCTTCAAACGGCACAGCTCAGGAAAGGGCCACTGTAATTTGCCACAGAGACATGAGGGATCTTTAGAGCCATTGATTCCTCATTGCTCTGCACTTTTTCCACACACCTCATGGAGAAAGGGAAGGGAGAGAGGGAGAGAGGGAGAGAGGGAGAGAGAAAAATAAGAAAAACAGTCCCCTAGATGAAAGGCAAACATCTGGTGCATGTTAGGCCCTTAGCTGCCCTCTGAGAGATGTTGTAATGTGTGTGGTGTGTGTGCGTGTAGCTGTAGTTGTGTCCAGCAGTGTTGGATATCTGATTTCCACCCCCTCTAGCTTAGAGAACCAGAGAGCAGCCTCTCTCTCCCTGCAGGTCATATTGCTCTGTTACTACCATTGTTTCATTAATCCAAGCTGGTTGTGATCAAGCTGCTCGGATGGCTCTGGACAGAGAGGGAGACTTAAGGCACTGTTGCAGAGCCAGCGACTAAAGGAGAAACACACTTTTCAGTCAGGCATTACCTAGTTATTTAGTTTAGTCATCAATTAGAATTGTTGGGTTCTGAGAATATGAAATGTTACTTATTCATGTCACTGATGGAGTGCTAAGGTTGAGGGTTGACATCAGAAGTTAAGGGTTACAGGAGGAAGGTAAATAGTGGGTGCAACTAAGCTTGGAATGTGTTGAGTGCAGGGAAGCGATTACATGTAGCAGGCATGATAAGGGGAGACAGGTGGTGAGCTTAGAAACTAACAATGTCACTGAGGGAGAGAGGGTAATGTATAACGTTTACATTATGTCAGAATATGGCACTGAGGGAGAGAGGGTAATGTATAATGTTTACATTATGTCAGGATATGTCACTGAGGGAGAGAGGGTAATGTATAACGTTTACATTATGTCAGAATATGGCACTGAGGGAGAGAGAGTAATGTATAATGTTTACACTATGTCAGGATATGTCACTGAGGAGACTCAGCCTAGCAGAAAGGGTTAAATATCAGTGTTTGTGTGAAAAAACATTTTTTGTCTGAATTACAGCTGTAACGACCCTTTGGGAAGAATTAAACTTGGTTAAGCTTCTCCAGAGTTATTTACTCTGAAAAATAAGAACCTAACAGAATCAACTGTATCGTTCAAAACAGATACAGAATTAGATATTTGACTGGTATTCTGTGTATTGTGTTTCAATTCTTTAATCATTATTAGATGCAGCCGGCTTAGTTAGACATCACAATAATAATGTTTACAAGGCTTTTTAAAATTACTAGGTAGCCCTGTGTGTGTGTGGCAGCCTCTGGGCTGACTGATGGTGATTTGGACCACTGCCCTCATTGTGTTGTAGCTATCGACTGGCCGGCCTACATGACAGCTCTAGTGCTGTTTCACAGCCTCGGGCTAACTCTCTCTCTCACACACACACACACACACACACACACACACACACTCCGTGCTAGTAGATGTTCTTACAGGATTTTCAGATGACCATGTTGATTTAATCCACAACACTGATACAGTCAGTTATCCTGTCTCCCTTAGTGCAGGGCAGCAGTGGGAATGGGCTGGATTCACACTGAATAGCATTGGCTAGCTTGGGCTTACTGGCTATGACGAATGGAAGCAGTACGCTCTCTCTCTCCATCTCGCTCACTTTCCCTCTTTATTTATCTTCTGCATCCTCTTTCTGTCTCCTTGTTTCCTCCCCATCCCTGTTCTTCCTCTCTCTTCCTCCCTCCCTAATTCTCCTCCTGATCTCCTAAAAGGTAGAATGGTTATTACTGGTAGAAGTGCTTGCTGACTGCGAGTTGGGACCTATTTTTCCCGTTGTGTGTGTGTGTGTGTGTGTGTGTGTGTGTGTGTGTGTGTGTGTGTGTGTGTGTGCGTGCGTGCGTGCTGTAAAACACTGGTCTGATGGCTCCCACGGGTGTTTCCTCACGCGGAGGCTGCCGCCGCTCCTCTAAAGTTCAGGTAATTACATTTTCCGATTGGGTGCATAAACAATCACTGCAATCTCTCTGAGGGTGTGTGTGCGTGAGTGCGTGTGTAGCCGCGTTTGTGTGTTTATCAAGGCCATACACCTTTTTCCAAGACAACCACTCACTGCATTTCTGAGTAATTCTGAGCAATTGCTGAGTAATGTTACAGACTGAGCTCTTCAGAGTTGAATCACTCTCTATACAATACTCTTTCCTACAACATATTTGTATGCTCCAGAACCTGTCAATCAATCAAGAAATATATTTTCTAAAGCCCTTTTTGCATGTTGGACAGAGTAATATCCAAATACGCAGCCTTAAACTGCACCAGAAAAATTCAGAGGCAGAAGCACATGGCTAGGAAAAAGCAGGAACCTCGGGAAGAAACCAAGAGAGGAACCAGGCTCCAAGGGGTGGCCAGTCCACTTCTGGTTGTACCAGGTGACGAGTGGGGATCGTGTGTTCAGTATAAGCCCCAGTCGAGTATTCCAGTGGGAATGACAGCACAGACCAGGGTAGGGCAGGGCCATGTGTGAGTTTCACGCTGCCATAGTCCTGACAGGATGACAGCTGTCACAGAGCAAATGGAGGGAGGAGAGGAGAGACCGGGCCTCAGGGGAAAGAGATGCTTCCTCTAGTCCACAGCCACAGACGGCCATGTGAAAACACAGTCACTGGAACAGGGGTGTGGTGGAGAGGAGTTTCTTTCCTATAGGTCAGTACATCATGTATGGAAGCCTTTCCTCAGGTTCCCATGCATGGGTCTTTGTTTACAAGAATTACATTGTCTGGGTTTCTCCAAGTGTTCATGTGTGTTGTAACGATCGAGTCTTGTCTGCTTCATTAGTTTTTATTGTAAAATCGATGAGCTCCATCCAGCGTTGCCTGTCTATATTTTTTCCCTCGGTAATGTGTGTGTGTGTGTGTGTGGTTTTCCGTAATGGGGACTGTGGGGAGAGCCTCTAACATGGGGGGGGGGGGGGGTGGACCCCTTAAGTGACCTTAAAACCAGAGCCATCAATCAACCTCTCTCTCCATCCCTTGCTTTCCTCTCCTCTACAGGGCTATTCCTGCAGTCCCCTGCTCTTAAAGCAGGTCTGTGCACTAGCAGTCCAGTCGACTAAGCCACATTGTAGTGGATCCATAATGGGTTAGTGGTTCGTGGTTTGCCACTGTGAGCACCTGTGATCGTAAAGGCCTGGTTTAATGGTTGGTATCCAGTGTTCATGGGAAAGGGTTGACCTCTTCAGTAGTGGTCCATCAGAAAGACCACGGTCAGACTGCACTCAATCAGTTTGTGTGTTTGCGTGTGTGTGCCTCCTTGATCTATGAGTGGGGGATCCTTAATAAATCCAGTACCAGTCAAAAGTTTGGACACACCTACTCATTCAAGGGATATTCTTTATTTTTACTATGTTCTTCATTGTGCAATAATATTGAAGACATTAGAACTATGAAATAACACATATGGAATCATGTAGTAACCAAAAAAAAGTGTTAAACAAATTAAAATATGTTTTAGATTCTTCAAAGTAGCCACACTTTGCATTGATGACATTCTTGGCATTCTCTCAACCAGCTTCACCTGGAATGCTTTTCCAACAGTTTAGATTGAGTTCCCACATATGCTGAGCACTGCTTTTCCTTCACTCTGCAGTCCAACTCATCCAAAACCATCTCAATTGCGTTGAGGTTGTGTGATTATGGAGGCCAGGTCATCTGATGCAGCACTCCATCACTCTCCTTCTTGGTCAAATAGCCCTTACACAGCCTGGAGGTGTGTGGGTCATTCTCCTGTTGAAAAATAAACCAGATGGGATGGCTTATTGGTGCGGAAGGCTATGGTAGCCATGCTGATTAAGTGTGCCTTGAATTCAAAATAAATCACAGACCGAGTCACAAGCAAAGCACCCCCCACACCATCACACCTCCTCCTACATGCTTCACGATCGAACGACACATGCAGAGATCATCCATTTACCTACTCTGCGTCTCATAAAGACACGGAGGTTGGAACCAAAAATATCAAATTTGGTCTCATCGGACCAGATTTCCACTGGTCTAATGTCCATTGCTCGTGTTTCTTGGTCCAAACAAGTCTCTTCTTCTTATTGGTGTCATTTAGTAGTTTCTTTGCAGTAATTTGACCACGAAGGTCTCCTCTGAACAGTTATGTTGAGATGTGTCTGTTACTTGAACACTGAAGCATATATTTGGGCTGCAATATCTGAGGATGGTAACTCTAATTAACTTATACTCTGCAGCAGAGGTAACTCTGGGTCTTCCTTTCCTGTGGTGGTCCTCATGAGAGCCAGTGCTTGATGGTTTTTGCGACTTGACTTGAAGAAACTTTCAAAGTTCATGAACTGTCCAGATTGACTGACCTTCCTGTCTTAAATTAATAATGGACTGTCATTTCTCTTTGCATATTTGAGCTGTTTTTGCCATAATATGGATTTGGTCTTTTACCAAATAGGGTTATCTTCTGTATACCACCCCTACCTTGTCACAACACAACTGAATGGCTCAAACGCATTAAGAAGGAAAGAAATTCCGCAAATTCACTTTTAACAAGGCACACCTGTTAATTGAAATGCATTCCAGGTGACTACCTCATGAAGCTGGTTGAGAGAATGCCAAAGCTGTCATCAAGGCAAAGGGTGTCTATTTTGAAGAATCTCAAATATAAAATATATTTTGATTTGTTTAACACTTTTTTGGATACTACATGATTCCATATGTGTTATTTCATTGTTTTGATGTCTTCACTATTTTTGTACAATGTAGAAAATAGTAAAAATAAAGAAAGACCCTTGAATTAGTAGGTGTGTCCAAACTTTGACTGGTACTGTTTGTGTGGACGTTCACCTGTGTGTGTGTGTGTGTGTGTGTGTGTGTGTGTGTGTGTGTGTGTGTGTGTGTGTGTGTGTGTGTGTGTGTGTGTGTGTGTGTGTGTGTGTGTGTGTGCCTGCCTGCTTGCTTGTATGCATATGTTTGTTATTTTGTGTGTGTGGCCCCTGGGTCTCATGTCTGTGTGTGCATTAATAAAGGCCCCCATCCTGACAACCCCCTGTCCTCTCCCTGCAGTAGAGACCATGAGGAGAATACTGAGGGACATCCCCCCATCCCCCTGTCCTCTCCCTGCAGTAGAGACCATGAGGAGAATACTGAGGGACATCCCCCACCCCCCTGTCCTCTCCCTGCAGTAGAGACCATGAGGAGAATACTGAGGGACATCCCCCCATCCCTCTCCCTGCAGTAGAGACCATGAGGAGAATACTGAGGGACATCCCCCCCATCCCCCTGTCCTCGCTCTACAGTAGAGACCATGAGGAGAATACTGAGGGACATCCCCCCCATCCCCCTGTCCTCTCCCTACAGTAGAGACCATAGGGAGAATACTGAGGGACATCCCCCATCCCCCTGTCCTCTCCCTGCTGTAGAGACCATGAGGAGAATACTGAGGGACATCTCCCTGTCCTCTCCCTGCAGTAGAGACCATGAGGAGAATACTGAGGGACACCCCCCCCCCCCCCCCCCATCCCCCTGTCCTCTCCCTACAGTAGAGACCATGAGGAGAATACTGAGGGACATCTCCCTGCCCTCTCCCTGCAGTAGAGACCATGCGGAGAATACTGAGGGACATCTCCCATCCCTCTCCCTGCAGTAGAGACCATGAGGAGAATACTGAGGGACATCCCCTCCATCCCCCTGTCCTCTCTCTACAGTAGAGACCATGAGGAGAATACTGAGGGACATCCCCCATCCCCCTGTCCTCTCCCTGCAGTAGACACCATGAGATGAATGCCTCTGTTAGTTATGAAACAGGGTTGTTATGAAACTGGGTGTGTCCCAAATGGAACCATTTTCCCTATATAGTGCAGTACAAAGGTAGTGCACTTTGTAGGGAAAATGGTGCCATTTTGAACACAACCAGTCAGTCTGTTCAACTGTATACCTTCCTCCTTGGGCAAGGGCATACACAGGCCTATTTGTCTCCTCAAGGTAGAGTGTGACGAGAGGGAGAGAGGGAGGTGAAGGATATTGTTGGAGATATTGCATTTCTTTTAGTCTGGCCCTCATGTGGGCCTCTGAAGCATTGCTCCCACTGACAGAAACAGGGAGAGAGAGAGAGGGATGTTGAGATGGAGCAGAGTGATGGAGAGAGGAAATGAGAACAAGCTAACCGATATAAATATGAATTGTTGTTATGTTGAAGGTCAGAATAAGTTTCAGTGCCAGAGGAGAACGAGGGAGCAAGCAAAGAAGAAGAGGGAGGGAGAGAGAGAGAGAGAGAGAGAGAGAGAGAGAGAGAGAGAGAGAGAGAGAGAGAGAGAGAGAGAGAGAGAGAGAGAGAGAGAGAGAGAGAGAGAGAGAGCGGTGTTATTAACTCCCCCTGTTCTTTCTGATCCGTTCCCGCTTGACATTAGCTTGAGAAAATGACATGCTTTTAGTGGCATTCAGCTCATCTAAAGAGAAGCGAGGAGAGGGAGGGTTACTCTTTAACTGTGTCATTAGGAGGGAGGAGCTGCTGGAAGCTGCCAGAACACCCTGCTCTCAGGGATATGCTAAGATGACAGGAGAGAGACCAGGTGAATACACGCCTCTCTCTCTCCCAGGAACACACACATTCTAACACACGTGAGACAGACACATGAGACAGACAGACAGACACACACGTACAGGCAGATACTGTGATTCGCTTCCTCTCAGTGGAATGTAGCACATACATGTAGCATGTTAAACCAAACAAATCCTTCCGCATCTGTCTGGTCTGACCTTATGCGTGTGTGTTTGTGTGCGTGTGCTTACGTCTGTGCAGGAAGAGCTCAAACAAACCAGCTACTGTCCCAGTTCTCTCAACTAATTCCTCTCCCTTCTTCTTTATTCTCCACATCCCCCTAGTGCATTCTGGGATAATTAGAGCCCGGCCTCACCTCTACACTGAGGCATGCTGGGTAGTTTACTGTAATGAGTGGCCAGCCATATGAAAAGCTTATTGTGGAACTCACTCTTCAAAGCCTCCGTCCCACAGGACTGTTGATCTCTGACGACTCTGAAAGGCTTTGGGTTTGTTTGTTCTGTTGGTTTAGTCATTAGTGTTGTCACATTGGGCTAAATAAATGTCGGCGATATTAGCAGTGACATGACCTTAATGGCGTTGTAATGGGTTTGTAACGGGATATGAACTATTTTTGCTCTCTTGACGTGATGTATTAAAGTGACTGACTGTCAAGTAGAGCTGGAAGGCACGTTGTGGTTCAGATCTGGGTTCAAATACAATACAAGTGTATCTGTGGCTGATTAAGCCTTGTTTAATGGACCAATAGAACAGTCCGTATATTGCAAACCCCGCACTTCTTGTGTTTAATGGACCAATAGAACA
Organism: Oncorhynchus mykiss; assembly: GCF_057628025.1. Classification (NCBI taxonomy): domain Eukaryota; kingdom Metazoa; phylum Chordata; class Actinopteri; order Salmoniformes; family Salmonidae; genus Oncorhynchus; species Oncorhynchus mykiss. Next base: position 59,819,328 of record NC_143036.1, read on the forward strand.
GTCCGTATACTGCAAACCCTGCACTTCTTGTGTTTAATGGACCAATAGAACAGTCTATATACTGCAAACCCTGCACTTCTTGTGTTTAATGGACCAATAGAACAGTCCGTATACTGCAAACCCTGCACTTCTTGTGTTTAATGGACCAATAGAACAGTCTATATACTGCAAACCCTGCACTTCTTGTGTTTAATGGACCAATAGAACAGTCCGTATACTGCAAACCCTGCACTTCTTGTGTTTAATGGACCAATAGAACAGTCCGTATACTGCAAACCCTGCACTTCTTGAACTCCAGGGAGGCTAGATCAAACGCTTATAGTTTTTGAAAGATTTTAAGTAGAACTTGAACCCAGGTCTGTTATGGTTAGGGTTGGTAGGATGGTGATGTATGGTTGTTGTTGGCAGGGGTTCTGTTATGGTTAGGGTTGGTAGGATGGTGATGTATGGTTGTTGTTGGCAGGGGTTCTGTTATGGTTAGGGTTGGTAGGATGGTGATGTATGGTTGTTGTTGGCAGGGGTTCTGTTATGGTTAGGGTTGGTAGGATGGTGATGTATGGTTGTTGTTGGCAGGGGTTCTGTGTAATGAAGTGTTCTGATCACTAGCTGGGACATGTGGTTTGATGATTGGAGATCAGTGGCGGTTAGCTGTGATTGGCAGGTGGTGGGCATGATGGCTAAATCTGGCATGGCAGACTGTGGGTGTGTGGTGGCCCTGATTGGCAGTTAGGCTCAGGTAAACCTGTTCTGATTGGCAGGCTGAATGGCCTGTGTGGTTAGTCAAAATTGTCTCTGTGTATAGGCGTCTACCTATTGGGCACAGACATCAATTCAATGTCGGTTCAGTGGTACAGGTCTATATCTCTGCAGGGTAGTTTCCTCTGGAACCCACAGGCACAGTCAGACACCCAGATGTTCACTCTAAACACACACACTTCTGGTTGTGTTTACCTAATCACGACCGTGTTTAAACTCTGTCTGGGCCAAACCGCTCACTAATCACTACTCGCCCAGCACAGTTAGTGGTCAAACACAGCAGACCGAGATACACACACACACACACACACACACACACACACACACACAAACACACACACACACACACACACACACACACACACACACACACACACCCACACACACACACGTACGTATGACACCTCATGCACAGGGCATAGCTCAGAGGCATTCCTCACAGTATGCATATACACACACGCACGTATGCACACAGACAGACAGACAGACAGACAGACGGACAATGAGACAGACAGACAGACAATGAGACAGACAGACAGACAATGAGACAGACAGACAGACAGACAGACAGACAGACAGACAGACAGACAGACAGACAGACAGACAGACAGACAGACAGACAGACAGACAATGAGACAGACAGACAAACAGACAGACAGACCGACAGACAGCGCGTAGCTGGTCTCTCCTGCACAGTCTGTGTTGTTGTGTCGGCTGTCATGTTTTTACTCTACTGTTAAACACCAATTATAACATTATTATACATTTAAAAACATTTGAATCATTTAGCAGACAGTCTTATCCAGAGCGACGTACAGTAATGAGAGCATATTGAACCCAGAACACTGGGTGTGTGTGTGTGTGTGTAAACTCGGTGATCTCTGAGTTGTTAGTTTTAGTGCTGCTCATAACTTAAAGGTTCTGTTCTGACCCACATTCCTGTTTCCATGTGTTCTGTTAACACACGTCCTCATTTGTTAAACGGTCATATCAAACCGGTGTAGGGCATTCATGTGGTTTTGGTAACATGAGCAGAGGATGTAACATATCTATGATAAGAGAGTGTGTGTGTGTGTGTGTGTGTGCGTGCACACGGTGTTAACATCTAACCTTTCCTCTGACACTTCTCCCTTTCCTTCTCGCTTTCTTTTTGGCCTGGTCGCCTCGTGACTGTGAATGTTAGGCGGCTGGTAGATGCCCTTTATGCACACACACACACACACACACACACACACACACACACACACACACACACACACACACACACACACACACACACACACACACACACACACACACACACACAGCTATAAAGTTTTGCTCTCCACAAACCAGAACTCTTGAAGTGCGGAAACATAACAACAAATGTAAGTAAAGAAGCAGTGTGTTAGTGGGTAAGAGCAGTGTGTTAGTGGGTAAGAGCAGTGTGTTAGTGGGTAAGAGCAGTGTGTTAGTGGGTAAGAGCAGTGTGTTAGTGGGTAAGAGCAGTGTGTTAGTGGGTAGGAGCAGTGTGTTAGTGGGTAGAAGCAGTGTGTTAGTGGGTAAGAGCAGTGTGTTAGTGGGTAAGAGCAGTGTGTTAGTGGGTAAGAGCAGTGTGTTAGTGGGTAAGAGCAGTGTGTTAGTGGGTAAGAGCAGTGTGTTAGTGGGTAAGAGCAGTGTGTTAGTGGGTAAGAGCAGTGTGTTAGTGGGTAGACGCAGTGTGTTAGTGGGTAAGAGCAGTGTGTTAGTGGGTAAGAGCAGTGTGCTAGTGGGTAGCAGCAGTGTGTTAGTGGATAGAAGCAGTGTGTTAGTGGGTAGAAGCAGTGTGTTAGTGGGTAGAAGCAGTGTGTTAGTGGGTAGAAGCAGTGTGTTAGTGGGTAAGAGCAGTGTGTTAGTGGGTAAGAGCAGTGTGTTAGTGGGTAGAAGCAGTGTGTTAGTGGGTAGAAGCAGTGTGTTAGTGGGTAGAAGCAGTGTGTTAGTGGGTAGAAGCAGTGTGTTAGTGGGTAAGAGCAGTGCGTTAGTGGGTAGAAGCAGTGTGTTAGTGGGTAGAAGCAGTGTGTTAGTGGGTAAGAGCAGTGTGTTAGTGGGTAGAAGCAGTGTGTTAGTGGGTAAGAGCAGTGTGTTAGTGGGTAGAAGCAGTGTGTTAGTGGGTAAGAGCAGTGTGTTAGTGGGTAGAAGCAGTGTGTTAGTGGGTAGAAGCAGTGTGTTAGTGGGTAAGAGCAGTGTGTTAGTGGGTAGAAGCAGTGTGTTAGTGGGTAGGAGCAGTGTGTTAGTGGGTAGAAGCAGTGTGTTAGTGGGTAAGAGCAGTGTGTTAGTGGGTACAAGCAGTGTGTTAGTGGGTAAGAGCAGTGTGTTAGTGGGTAGAAGCAGTGTGTTAGTGGGTAAGAGCAGTGTGTTAGTGGGTAGAAGCAGTGTGTTAGTGGGTAAGAGCAGTGTGTTAGTGGGTAGAAGCAGTGTGTTAGTGGGTAAGAGCAGTGTGTTAGTGGGTAAGAGCAGTGTGTTAGTGGGTAGAAGCAGTGTGTTAGTGGGTAGAAGCAGTGTGTTAGTGGGTAAGAGCAGTGTGTTAGTGGGTAGAAGCAGTGTGTTAGTGGGTAAGAGCAGTGTGTTAGTGGGTAGAAGCAGTGTGTTAGTGGGTAGAAGCAGTGTGTTAGTGGGTAAGAGCAGTGTGTTAGTGGGTAGAAGCAGTGTGTTAGTGGGTAGGAGCAGTGTGTTAGTGGGTAGAAGCAGTGTGTTAGTGGGTAAGAGCAGTGTGTTAGTGGGTACAAGCAGTGTGTTAGTGGGTAAGAGCAGTGTGTTAGTGGGTAAGAGCAGTGTGTTAGTGGGTAAGAGCAGTGTGTTAGTGGGTAGAAGCAGTGTGTTAGTGGGTAAGAGCAGTGTGTTAGTGGGTAAGAGCAGTGTGTTAGTGGGTAAGAGCAGTGTGTTAGTGGGTAAGAGCAGTGTGTTAGTGGGTAAGAGCAGTGTGTTAGTGGGTAGAAGCAGTGTGTTAGTGGGTAAGAGCAGTGTGTTAGTGGGTAAGAGCAGTGTGTTAGTGGGTAAGAGCAGTGTGTTAGTGGGTAAGAGCAGTGTGTTAGTGGGTAAGAGCAGTGTGTTAGTGGGTAAGAGCAGTGTGTTAGTGGGTAAGAGCAGTGTGTTAGTGGGTAAGAGCAGTGTGTTAGTGGGTAGAAGCAGTGTGTTTGTGGGTAAGAGCAGTGTGTTAGTGGGTAGAAGCAGTGTGTTAGTGGGTAAGAGCAGTGTGTTAGTGGGTAAGAGCAGTGTGTTAGTGGGTAAGAGCAGGGGGGGGGGGGTTCTGGCAGCTAGCATTAGCCTATGCTGCAGAGGTACTTGCCATGGTTGTCAGTCTATACTTAGCTTAGCGTCTTCATCTACACAACATTAGCATGCAGTGATAGCCCAGCTCATCCCTCTCTCGCTCTCCTCTCTCTCTCTCTGTGTTTCTCTCTCTCCCCTCTCTCTCTCCTTCCCTTGCTCCATCACCTGTCTCTCTCATGCCAGTGTGTGCTGGGGGTGTTAAACTGATGTTTAGTGACTGCAGCCCAGAACAGACTTTAAACAGTGTATGTTACTACAACAGACACGATACAACCCAACCTGGAGAGAAAAGGGGATGGGATCCCTATTGACTTGGGTATTATGGGGAACAGTGGTTGGTGGGTTGAGGGTGAGGGTGCTGTCATGAAAATAGGAGATTAGACTGTTTTGGAGGACAGTGGGTCCCCTTGGGAGGGTAATCTCTATCCCAGAAGTCTCAGCAGACCCCTATGTAAAAGGGAGCACTAAAGCCCCCCCCCCCACCCCCACCCCCCGGGTGCTCATTACTGAAAACACTGTTAATGTTCTCCTTGTCGGATAAGGCCCAGAGAGAGAGAGATGCAGAGTTTAAAATATATATTATTTTAAAACTCTCATCGTTGGGAAGGGCTCGTAAGCATTTCACGGTAAAGTCTACACCAGTTAACATTTGATTTGAGAAGCAGAGTGACGGAGGGAAAGGAAGGGAGAGAGGGAGACGAAGAGCGACGCTGGAGCACAGGGATGTTGCGGCGGCGCTCAGGGTGGCAGCAGCACGTCATGGAGATGAGTAATGGCATCTGACGTATAGGCCTCTCTCTCTCGTCTCTCCCCCCATCCATTTAATCATTACAAGCCATCAATCTCTCTCAATCTCTCCGTCTGTCTAATCTTTCCTTCCCCTCTCTCTGTCCAACTTCTCTTTTTCTTATCCTCGCTCACTGTCTTGTCTTTCTCCCTCCCCCTCCTCCCTCCCTCTCTCTGTCCCACTTCTCTTTTTCTTATCCTCGCTCACTGTCTTGTCTTTCTCCCTCCCCCTCCTCCCTCCCTCTCTCTGTCCCACTTCTCTTTTTCTTATCCTCGCTCACTGTCTTGTCTTTCTCCCTCCCCCTCCTCCCTCCCTCTCTCTGTCCCTCCCCCTCTTCCCTCTCTCTGTCCCTCCCCCTCCTCCCTCTCTCCATCCCTCCTCCCTCCCTCTCTCCGTCCCTCCCCCTCCTCCCTCTCCCCCTCCTCCCTCTTCCCCTCCTCCCTCTCTCTGTCCCTCCCCCTCCTCCCTCTCTCCGTCCCCCCCCCTCCCTCTCTCCGTCCCTCCACCTCCTCCCTCTCTCCATCCCTCCCCCTCCTCCCTCTCCCCCTCCTCCCTCTTCCCCTCCTCCCTCTCTCCGTCCCTTCCCCTCCTCCCTCTCTCTGTCCTTCCCCCCCTCCCTCTCTCCGTCCCTCCCCCTCCTCCCTCTCTCCATCCCTCCCCTCCTCCCTCCCTCACCCCTCCTCCGTCTCTCTGTCCCTCTCCCTCCTCCCTCTCTCCGTCCCTCCCCCTACTCTCTTTCCGTCCCTCCCTCTCTCCTTCTTTGTGTTAGACGTGAACTGATTTTCTACAGGAGTCCTGTTTTCCCTGAGTTATATGTGACCTCTCTATCTCTCTCTCTCTCTCTCTCTCTCTCTCTCTCTCTCTCTCTCTCTCTCTATCTCTCTCTCTCTCTCTCTCTCTCTCTCTCTCTCTCTCTCTATCTCTCTCTCTCTCTCTCTCTCTCTCTCTCTCTCCGTGGTGTGTCTCCAATAGCGATGCAGTCCTTTGTTCCACACCTAGGCCCCAGTTTAATTTGACTGTGAGAACACCACCCACTCACTCATTTACACACAGCCACTCACACACATGTCAGTTCCCCCATGCCATCACACCTAGCTCACAGGTAGACCAAATGCAGAGCTGTCAGAGAAGATGGAGTTGTCTTTAACGTTACAACCCACTGGGCACACACTGGTTGAATCAACGTTGTTTCCACTTCATTTCAGTGAAATTACGGTGAACCAACGTGGAATAGACGTTGAATTGACGTCTGTGCCCAGTGGGAACCTTCAGATAAGATCATCTGCTTGCGAGTTTCTCCATAATACTTTATCATGCTGTCATTATTGAAATGGCATTATGGTTTTAATGGGCTAATTTATCTTCAGGACATACAGAACAGCAGTGTAATATCAATACGAAGTGTCTGGTAGAGGGATGCCTGTTTGCTGGGTTCTGTAAACCTCCCTTTTTAAAATCCATGCCAATTACTCTTAACAAACCACTGTGGATCCATTTTATTGATTTGTTGGAGGGGACACACACTCCTGTACATTCACACACACACACACACACACACACACACACACACACACACACACACACACACACACACACACACACACACACACACACACACACACACACACACACACACACACACACACACACCATAGTCTGGGGCCCACATCATCTGTTGCAAGTCTCTCTCCATCTATCCCACCCATTATTCTGTTGTTCTTTCTTTCTTCTTGCCCTCGCTGTTTCCAGGTGCCTGTATGATTGAATAATTGACTCTGTAGAATGTTCTTTATCTCATAGGTCTTTAGTTTCTCAGTGATTGGTGCGTGTTCCCTAATTGCTCTGACATCATCATCGCTGGACTCTCACACGTCTTCTCCAGCTTGCTCACTTTTCTTCCAACTGCGTGATTGCATGCTCTCTCTTTCTCCAAGAACAGCCTCCCTCCTCTCCCTCCCTCCCTCTTTCTCTTTCTCCAAGAACAGCCTCCCTCTTCTCCGTCCCTCCCTCTTTCTCTTTCTCCAAGAACAGCCTCCCTCCTCTCCGTCCCTCCCTCTTTCTCTTTCTACAAGAACAGCCTCCCTCCTCTCCTTCCCTCTTTCTCTTTCTCCAAGAACAGCCTCCCTCCTCTCCGTCCCTCCCTTCCCTCTCTCTCTCCAGGTTCACAGATGTGAGTCTGCCGGCTGCCAATACTGTATTTACTTTAAGTGTGTAATTGAATAAACCCTGAGAAACAGCTTGGTTTCCATCAATACTACAGGTGTCTAACCTTGAAGCACTGAGCCCAGATCAGCTATTCATAGGCCATTAATTAGACCACGAATCCACTAATTACCTCCAGAACCAAGCCTTGTAGGAGGAGTGGGGAGACACACACACACACACACACACACACACACACACTAAGGCTCCGTTCTGGCATGCTCCAGCCTTCACATTGAAGTTGCTATTTAATACGACCCGTTAGATTCTGCCCTAGTAAATGAATGAGTTTGGAAAGTACTCAAACATTCTGAAGTGTGTTTTTGGTTATGCCTCGGGATAATTCCAAGTCTGGAGTGAAGAAACACACACACAGGCGTGGGGATGGTGTCTGGAAGTGGGAGGCAGATGTGAGGTACTACCTTTTCAGCATTCTACCCTCATCCTGAACACAAAGATCTTTGTGGTGCCTCTTCCACTGCAGAGAGGAGAAAGAGAGAAGAGAGAGAGGGAGAGAAGCGATGGAGAGAAGAGATGGAGAGAGGGAAAAGGAGAGAGTGAACAGTGGAGCCACTAGTAGCGATGTGATGTTCTCTCTGTCGTTAGGGTCAGCAGCTGTTGTTGTCAAATCCCCCCTGGTCCCAAAGGTACCCATAATGGGTTTGAAATGGAACAACATGACTCTAAATATACACCCACCAGTCACACTGTATCACAGTAGCCTGGTACACATGCAAAACATGCGTTAACCCTAAGTTCTGATCTAAGGTCAGTTTGGCTGTTTATCACCTAGTGATTAAGGTTAGAACTTGGGGTGCGAGAAACTGATCCTTAATCTGTGTTTATGGGCAACTATGAGCATAACCCCCTTGTCTACGGCAGTTAACCTAGTATAGTTATTCCTATACACTCTATTTTCCCTTAGTGTATTTACCCCCATGTGTGTTTCTCTCTCTGTGCGTCTCACGCATCCTAATAGTCCTAGAGACTCAGAGCTCCTCTCCTCTCTCTGTTATGTGTGTGAGAGACAGATCAATGGGCTTTGGGATTGCTATGCTAGCGCGTCAGCGCGTCGCCATTCAAACCCACTGAGCCGTGGCTAACGTCGGCGCTACGGCGCTCGCTAGCATAAAGAGCCCAATGGGGCGACGCACACCTGTATCCTCCCGCGCGCGCACACACAGTTCACAAACAAAGGTCACACACAACCCTATTCACCCCGTCTATCAGTGTCCTCCCCTGTGTCTATAGAAAGTGAGACAGATGGAAGCAGACAAGAGAGGGAAGGACTGAATTGGTTTTCTGATGTGTAATTGCTTATCCACTGTGTGCATCTACTGTCTGACAAAAGAAGATGGTTGAATAGTACCACCTCATTCATACAGTCAAGGTTAAAATATAGTTAAAGGCTGAGAAACCATCTTTCAGCTCTATAGACCTCACAAAGAAATACTCCCTGTTCTCTCTCACACACACACACACACACACACACACACACACACACACACACGTACTCCCCAGCTTACAGTCAGCATATAGTCCTCTCCTGAGAGAGAGTTTAGAGCAGCCCGTTGGTTTCTCTGTAGGTCATGACCTGGGATGGGAGGAGACGTGATGGAGGGGAGAGGGGGATGTCGGGAAGAGAGGAGAGGAGAGATGTTGCAGCCTCTGCTATATCAACATGCCTGGGTTCTGTTCAGAGGGTTTAGTGTTGCTAGTTTTACTGTGTGTGTGTTTTTGCTTTGTCTCCGGGATGGTATATACGGATGAGTGCAGCTGTGTGTGTTTGACAAGGTTGTTGTTGTTGCGTGTTGAGATGTAGGCAGCGGCATACTCACTGAGCCATCTGTTCCTCGGTGCTAATTGGTATGCATGACAACGTTTTTTCCCAGCCCATGAATCCTAATGAAAACGTGCGCCCCGCCCTAATATCCACTAATGGCATCACCGTCTCAGCTCCGCCCCCAGCGCCATTATAGAGATAATAAGGGAATTACGGGGATTAGGTCCCGATCATGTTCTGGTGTTCCCAGGCATGGGATGGGAGTTTCCCTGGCGTGCGCGGCAGACATCTCCACGCTCCTGCCGTCCCAACCGCTCTGTCACCACGACGTTTGTTTGGGCTTTTCTAGAACGGTGTTTCTGGAAATCCATTGAAACAATGTGGAAGTAATTGTGGTCTAGATGTTGATGGAACACGAACAGAGAGAGGAGGAGGATGAGGAGGAGGAGGAGGAAGAAGAAGAAGGAGGGGAGAGAGGGAACAGCACAGCTGCACAGTGATGTGGTTTAAAGTACGAGTTAATCCACCTATAAAAGTATTCATGCCTGAGAAATGTTGGCCCAGGGCCTGAACACACTCTGTGACAAGACACTGGAGAATTAGACTGGCTGTGAGCTCTGTTCACGTGGACAAAATGCTACACTGGTTAGGTCAGTGCTGTGTTTTTAATGTAGAGGGAGACCGAGCACCAGAGCTCAAATACCCTTCAGCTCCCTCTGAAATACAGTACCTAACCAGAGACATGAATATATACACTGAGTTTACAAAACATTAAGGACACCTGCTCTTTCCATGACATAGACTGACCAGGTGAGTCCAGGTGAACGCTATGATCCCTTATTAATGTCACTTGTTAAATCCACCAATCAGTGTAGATGAAGGGGAGGAGACAGGTTAAAGAAGGATTTTTAAGCCTTGAGACAATTGAGACATGGATTGTGTATGTGTACCATTCAGAGGGTGAATGAGCAAGACAAAATATTTAAGGGCCTTTGAATGAGGAATGGTAGTAGGTTCCAGGTGCACCGGTTTGAGTCTGTCAAGAACTGCAACGCTGCTGGGTTTTTCACCCTCAACAGTTTCCCAGTTTCCCAGTTTCCCTTGTGTATCAAGAATGGTCCACCACCCATCCAGACATCCAGTCAACTTGACACAACTGTTGGAAGCATTGGAGTCAACATGGGACAGCATCCCTGTGGAACGCTTTCTACACCTTGTAGAAAGCATGTCCCAATGAATTGAGGCTGTTCTGAGGGCAAAAGGGGTTGCAACTCAATATTAGGAAGGTGTTCTTAATGTTTTATACAGAGAAAACAAACGCTCATTCTGTTCTGTGGTCATGTTGATGTATACTGAACAAAAATATAAAGACAAATTAGTTGGATTTTGAGTTAGATACTGAGTTACAGTCAATAAAAGGAAATCAGCCAATTGAAATAAATTCATTATGCCCTAATGTATGGATTTCACATGAATGGTCAGGGGAGCAGCCATGGATGGGCCTGGGATGGCATAAGGCCCACCCACTGGAGAGCCAGGCCCAGCCAATCAGAATGAGTTTTTCCCCACCAAAGGGCTTTATTACAGACCGAAATACTCCTCAGTCAGTTATTAAGAACAAATTCTTATTTACAATGACGGCCTACCGGGAACAACTGCCTTGTTCAGGGGCAGAATGACAGATTTTTACCTCGTCAGCTCGGGGATTCGATCCAGCAGCCTTTGGTTTACTGGCCCAACGCTCCTAACCACTAGGCTCCCTGCCGCCCCCCTACCTACCGCCCAGCAATGATCATGCTGTTTAATCAGCTTCTTGAAATGCCACACCTGTCAGGTGGATGGATTGGCAAAGGAGAAATGTTCTCCAACAGGGGTGTAAACAAACTTGTGCACTACATTTGAGAGAAATAAGCTTTTTTGTGCGTATGGAACATTTCAGGGAGATTTTTATTTCAGATCATGAACCACTTTACATGTTGCATTTATATTTCTGCTCAGTGTAGTTTCTCCCCTGGTGCTGTCTGTGTGCTCTACAGGGGAGGTTAAAAGCAGAGAGGTAAACACTGTGTCTCAACACTCTGTTACCCTCTTAGACTGACTGACCAACAAATGGCTTCCTTCCTTCCTGCTGTCTGTTTCACTCCTGTTCTCGGCCCACCTTTAGCCCTCAACCCCCTCCTTTCTCTCTCTCAACCATCTCGTGCTTCAATTTTACCCTCTCTCGACCCCCCTATCTGTCCTCTCCTCTCTCTTTTCTCTCTGTGTGTCCGTGGAAGTGGTGTTACCAGTAATGGGGGTTTATTAAAGTGTCAGCCAAGGTTTTTGCCTGTCCTCCACACAGGAACACCTGCAGCTTTCTCTCGGAACAACACATTTACACAACCGCAGGGCCAGCCGGGGAGGGAGGTGTGGGCGGGTGTCTGTATGTGTGTGCTTGTGTGTGTCCGCCCTCGCTTGCTGTACATGTCAATTCTCCTTTATTCCAACGCCGTGAGAAACATGGGCCATTTTCAATTCCACAGGCTGTATTAGCATGACGAGAAGAAACCTGCGTTGCCAATGTTAATAACGACGATAGCCACTTTATCCATCTTTCTCTGGTACAGAGAGAACCATAGTAGCAGCAGTCAGTACTCGGAGTCTAAACTCCCCAAAGCACTGTTGACAATGGGACATAATTGCGTTGTGAGGTCTACTGAACCCAATAGAATGCAAGTGATCATGTTCAGTCAATAGAGTTTGTGAACAGGATCCCAACTGTCTTCTTCTCTCTGCGGCTTACACTCCTTAGATTCTTGGCAACACATGCCTGATAATCTATTATTCTGTATCTCCTCCTCCCTCCCTTCTCTTTCAGTTCTACCCTTCTCTGTCTCCTCTCGCTCCCTTTGTCCTCCTCCTCTTTGTCTGTGTTCACCTCCCCACCTCTCCGTTGTTCAGGAGTTACGACCAAGGTGTAGGAAAGAGCACGGGGGTCCTTGTTGAAGCAAGCCACACACAGCAGTCAAGGTGTTAAGTGTTATTCTGTCCCCTGCCTACTCTCCTGTTCCCAGTAATACCGCTATTATAGATCGCTCCACATCAGGCTTCATCAAACACACAAAGGCCCCCTGACCTTGGGATGGAGTGTGAATGAAGTATTAACAGTCCGCTTGTGAACACAGGCACACCAACACACACACTCCAGTAAGAACACACACACACACACACACTCACACAGTACACACACCATTCCCCAGAAGGCAGCTCCTAACACGGAACTGTCTTTGTATGATGGTAGTTGATTCTGATTATCAGTTATATAGTCTATCCATTATAACACTACTTTAGCACTGAGTCTACATGACATAACATCCGAAACAATACACTACCCTGCAGCCCTCTATCCGAGCCCTAAATACTAGATCAAGGCTAGTGGTGGTAGTTCTGCTGTCTCTCTGTTCGCTGCGTGCTCTGTCCTGGTTCCTTGGCCCTGTGTGTGGAGCAGCATTAGCCAAATGAGACGTTTTCGCCATCATTGAGTCGGATGATGAGTTTTGGCAGAGCACTGGCCAGCTACGCCAGGCAATCACAGCCCCCCCTCCCCCCACACACACACACACCAACACTAATTACAAGACACACACACAGGGCCGCTCATCTCTCAACCATGTGAGAGATTGGAGAGAGGGGAATGGGAGTTGATGATGAGAGAGTTAGTGAAGAGTGTACATATTAAACCCACCCCAAAATACTTTTAGACATTTCTAATATATACTGCCCGTATTTCTGGAAGAAAAGTGGAGATAAAATGGAACATGAATCTCTCGTGAAGCTTTATGACTTGACTTACAATATTTGTTTATGTCTGAAAAGTCCGGGCTTAATGGGAGGAAATGTACCATTTTAATGGGTTCTCCAAATAAACTCACCTCTTAAATAATTAATTTCTAAATGTTAAAAACGTACAAACTAGGGGTCCAATCGTATCCACAGAGATCAATGTGGACTTGCCTACCTGTACACACCTGATTCGAGTCATAGTCTTCATAGTCTTCATAGTCTTCCATCAAGACATGATTAGTTAAATCAGGTGTGTTTTTAGTTGGTTAATTAAGAAAAACCTGCACTGGCCCTCTGTGGATAAGAAGCACAGAGACCATAGCACACGCAACTTTCAATGAATTATATGAAACCTGATTCTCATTTGCTGTACTGCTATTCTTGTTCATTAGTTCTACTTGCCTTCCTAAAGCCTGTCGGAAGACTGTTTCAAATCTCCCTCTCTACTGGTGTTATGACAAAGGGACATGTGGTGGACCAAAAAACAAACAAATCCGCTTTATGAATGAAGGAGAACGATATGACAATACCTCCACCCAAAAGTACATGAGTAGTCACCCAATAGTCATCTACTTGTCCCTCATCTGTTTGAATTGTTGTCCTCTACTTGTAGGTCTTCTATCCCAGATATCTATCAGCCCTGGTCTTCTTCTTCTCTCTCTGCATCAATGGCTACCTATCTACTCCAAACATCTTGGAGAGAGTACAACGGTTTCTAGTTGTTCAGAATAGTTTCTACTCTTCGTAAAGGCTCCACGGCTAGATGCATAACTGTAGTTCTTGTGTATATGAATCAACTTAAATCTGAAAAAAATGTAATATATATATATATATATATATATATATATATATATATATATATATATATATATATATATATATATATATATATATAAAATATTCATGCTCATTGAATATTAGGGATATCAACACACTACCCCCATGTGGGCTCCCAAGTGGCGCAGCGGTCTAAGGCACTGCATCTCAGTGCTAGAGGCATCACTACAGACACCCTGGTTCGATTCTAGGCTGTATCACAACCGGCCGTGATTGGGAGTCCCATAGGGCGGCACACAATTGGCCCAGCGTCGTCTGGGTTTGGCTGGTGTAGGCCGTCATTGTAAATAAGATTTATTTCTTAACTGACTTGCCTAGTTAAATAAAGGATCAATAAAAATTGTGTTTCAATGCAAACTGGGCTTAATGGAAGCATACTGGGCTTAATGGGAGCATGCTGGGCTTAATGGGAGCATACTGGGCTTAATGGGGGCTTAATGGGAGCATACTGAGCTTAATGGGAGCATGCTGGGCTTAATGGGAGCATACTGGGCTTAATGGGAGCATGCTGGGCTTAATGGGAGCATGCTGGGCTTAATGGGAGCATACTGGGCTTAATGGGAGCATGCTGGGCTTAATGGGAGCATACTGGGCTTAATGGGAGCATACTGGGCTTAATTGGAACAACAGTGATTTATAATGAAAAAGACAGAATAGCAATATCTACTCATAAAATAGTTGGTAACCAATGGTTTGGGGTATAAATATGCACTATAAACTATGATATTATGCAAAGTTACTGTCAGCGATTGGGTGCAGAGATGTAGCGGAGTCAGGCGCAGGACACAGGTTTAGAGCAACACAACGGAGTTTACTCAAAAAAATCAAGCAAAACAACGAATAGGAACATACATACACACACACTAGCACAATCAACAACCACTAAAGACACCAACAATCATGGAAAGAACAGAAATGTATGCCAGAGGATTAAATAAGGAACATGATATGGGAATTGAAACCAGTTGTGATTAATACAGACAAAACTAAACTAAACTGAAACATGGATCGGTGGTGACTAGAAAGCCGGTGACGTGGACCCCAGAACACCACCCGAACAAGGAGAAGGGCCAACTTCGGCAGAAGTCGTGACAGTTACTGTTGATCATCTTGAACAATATTGATATTCTCTGTATAGAGGGAATGCTTTTTCCGTCAATATACTCTTTAAGTCCACCGGAAAAAAGTATTTGTAATCTATGTATAACAATGCAAGGTTCATTTAACAGTAAATAAGACACAATCCTTTTAAAAATGGAAACTGAATGCCAGAAATCTATTATCTTGTTGTAGTTCGCAGGTTATGCTGCTACTGTGTGACTGAGACATGCAGACATGACTGCTAGCATGAAAAACCCATCTTTTCAATTGGCCAGAAATAGTCAGGGCACTTAAAATATCTCAGGGTCACTTCACCACCATTTATTTGTTGCATCATCAAAATCTTGAGTATCAGATACAACATGATATCAATGATTTCATGTGAATGAATAAGACTTTTCACCCTTTACATCCTTTACAAATATGATTTCAAACAGAGGGTTCATGGCATGAAGGAGTATGTGTCTTTATACTGTTCAATGTAGATGGAGATGGGAGAAGGAAAGACAGGAAAGAAAATGGAGAAGGGGGGAAAGAGACTCACACACTGATCCCAAACATGCACTGTGTGTGTGTGTGAGTGTGTGTGTGTGTGTGTGTGTGTGTGTGTGTGTGTGTGTGTGTGTGTGTGTGTGTGTGTGAGCTGACACGTTCAGGGTTCAGTGAACCTCCAGCGCCATGGTCACAACCACTCCCTCTGCACTGGCTGTTCCTATGGTAACAGGGTTTGGGGGAGAGAGCGGGACGGGATGGGGAGGGGAGGAGGAAAATAGGGAGGAGGATGTTAGACATTACAGAGTCACTTTGGTGTTGCTGGGATTTGGCCAATCCTGACTCTGTGGTTTAGACCTCCCTAATCTGAGGTTTGCAGGCCTGAACTAATAGCTGTGTATGTAGATTCAACCCCCCCCCCCCCCCCCCTCCTGACACACACACATATTTAGGCTTTAAAACCCGAGCCGTCAAAAGTTTGAATGTGCTTAAAGCACCATTCATATAGAAATCATTCAGAGCAGTGGGACAGGAAGTAATGAGAGAGACTATGAAGCAGTTTGAAACCTATTGAGATGTACTCTTGGAGACCGGGAAGGGGTTTA
>NC_143036.1:59842500-59870000 GCF_057628025.1 Oncorhynchus mykiss
ATGGTGCAGATCTGAGGTGTGAATAGCATTCATGTTAGTCTCTCTCATCGATGCTTCACTGGTTCAGAGCCAGCTCAGCTATCTTCCTGCCACTGCTGGGAAAGTTGAACTTTCTCTCAGTGTTAAACCCATAGTGCAGTTGAGACGGAGGCACACACACACACACCGGATCACTCAGCTGCTCTACTTTATGGAGAGTGGGAAAGTCTCCTAATGTTCCCTGCCAAGGAATTCACACACACACACACGCACACGCACACACACACACCTTGGCTAAGACTGTAGATCACCCTTCAGTCACGGCCCTGTGCTGCAAAGGAGACTGGAGTGATGGAAGCAATAGTTAAGCCATTACGGCAGACAATTGGCTCAAATTGAGAGGCTGGGCGGGGGGAAGGGGGGAGAGAAGGAGAGGCTATGGCAGGAGTTGATCCACTCAATGACTTAATCTGTGCCCCGGGACACACTCCTGCTGTTTCAGGTTCACTCACACACTGACTGCAATAACACCTTGTAAGCCAGGGCTGCAGGGGTGAAGGGCTGCAGGGGTGAAGGGCTGCAGGGGTGAAGAACTGCAGGGGTGAAGGACTGCAGGGCTGCAGGGGTGAAGGACTGCAGGGGTGAAGGGGTGAAGGACTGCAGGGGTGAAGGGCTGCAGGGGTGAAGGGCTGCAGGGGTGAAGGACTGCAGGGCTGCAGGGGTGAAGGACTGCAGGGGTGAAGGGGTGAAGGACTGCAGGGGTGAAGGGCTGCAGGGGTGAAGGACTGCAGGGCTGCAGGGGTGAAGGGGTGAAGGACTGCAGGGGTGAAGGGCTGCAGGGGTGAAGGGCTGCAGGGGTGAAGGACTGCAGGGGTGAAGGGCTGCAGGGGTGAAGGACTGCAGGGGTGAAGGGCTGCAGGGGTGAAGGGCTGCAGGGGTGAAGGACTGCAGGGCTGCAGGGGTGAAGGACTGCAGGGGTGAAGGGGTGAAGGACTGCAGGGGTGAAGGGCTGCAGGGGTGAAGGGCTGCAGGGGTGAAGGACTGCAGGGGTGAAGGGCTGCAGGGGTGAAGGACTGCAGGGGTGAAGGGCTGCAGGGGTGAAGGGCTGCAGGGGTGAAGGGCTGCAGGGGTGAAGGGCTGCAGGGGTGAAGGGGAGAGAAGATAATTACTTTATACTGAACAGAGTCACTTTCTCACAGCCATCACAAACCCACAGAGACCAAAGACCTAAGGTTGAGGTCGGAAGTTTACATACACTTAGGTTGGAGTCATTAAAACTCATTTTTCAACCACTCCACAAATGTATTGTTAGCAAACTATAGTTTGGCAAGTCGGTTAGGACATCTACTTGGTGCATGACACAAGTCATTTTTCCAACAATTGTTTACAGACAGATTATTTCACATATCATTCACTGTATCTCAATTCCAGTGGGTCAGATGTTTACATACACTAAGTTGACTGTGCCTTTAAACAGCTTGGAAAATTTGAGTCAATTGGAGGTGTACCTGTGGATGTATTTCAGGGTCTACCTTCAAACCCAGTACCTCTTTGCTTGACATCATGGGAAAATCAAAAGAAATCAGCCAAGACCTCAGAAAATAAAAAATAGTTGACCTCCTCAAGTCTGGTTCATCCTTGGGAGCAATACCCAAATGCCTGAAGGTACCACGTTCATCTGTACAAACAATAGTTTGCAAGTATAAACACCATGAGACCACGCAGCCGTCATATCGCTCCCTATAGATGAACGTACTTTGGTGCGAAAAGTGCAAGTCAATCCCAGAACAGAAAGGACCTTGTGAAGATGCTGGAGGAAACGGGTATGAAAGTATCTATATCCACAGTAAAACTAGTCCTAAATCGACAGCAAGGAAGAAGCCACTGCTCCAAAATCTCCATAAAAAAGCCAGACTACGTTTTGCAACTGCACATGGGGACAAAGATCGTACTTTTTGGAGAAATGTCCTCTGGTCTGATGAAACAAAAATAGAACTGTTTGGCCATTTGACTATCGTTATGTTTGGAGGAAAAAGTCGAAGAACACCATCCCAACTGTGAAGCATGGGGGTGGCAGCATCATGATGTGGGGGTGCTTTGCTGCAGGAGGGACTGGTGCACTTCACAAAATAGATGGCATCATGAGTCAGGAAAATTAAGTGGATATATTGAAGCAACATTTCAAGACATCAGTCAGGAATTTAAACCTTGGTCGCAAATGGGTCTTCCAAATGGACGATGACCCTAAGCATACTTCCAAAGTTGTGCGAAATGGCTTAAGGACAACAAAGTCAAGGTATTGGAGTGGCCACAAAGCCCTGACCTTAATCCTATAGAACATTTGTGGGCAGAACTGAAAAAGCGTGTGCGAGCAAGGAGGCCTACAAACCTGACTCAGTTACACCAGCTCTGTCAGGAGGAATGGGCCAAAATTCACCCAACTTATTGTGGGTAGCTTGTGGAAGGCTACCCAAAATGTTTGATCCAAGTTAAACAATTTAAAGGCAATGCTAGTAAATATTAATTGAGTATGTGTAAACTTCTGACCTACTGGGAATGTGATGAAAGAAATAAAAGCTGAATTTAATCAATCATTCTACTATTATTCTGACATTTCACATTATTAAAATAGTGGTCATCCTAACTGACCTAAAATAGGTAAAATAGGTCAAATTTCAGGAATCAGTGAAAAACTGAGTTTAAATGTAGTTGGATTAGGTGTATGTAAACTTCCGACTTCAACTGTACACGGTCACACAGTATGCATCTTATAACAGATCATGACGCTTTATGAGCATTCATAGAGCTGTATGACTGTGCATGGCTGTGTAATGTGGCATGTTGGCAGTAGGGGCTGTGATGGGCAGGGTGAATGGTTCAAAAGGGCATTGTGCCTTATTCTTATAGACTAATTCTCTCTCCCAGGCCTCAAACAACCACACAATGAGGAATTGTCTCTCTCTCTCTCTCTCTCTCTCTCTCTCTCTCTCTCTCTCTCTCTCTCTCTCTCTCTCTTTCAGACACACACTAACAAGCCTTTTTACACAGAGTGTGTTAGTGGGTTGTTGTTGTGCTTCCAGCCTGGGGTGTTTTGGGATGGATATACTGCAGGTGTCATGGCTGTGCTGTGTGCCAGGGGAGCCGTTCATCTCCCGTTTTTAAATGTCTAACGTTCAAGCAACACTCTGCTTTATGAGTGTGAACGTTGGCGTAACGCTTGGTGTTCATTGGGGCCGTAACTCCTGCCCGGTCCCCTCGGCGCTGTGGCTGGGATTTATCGTCCAGCTTACAGTGGAGGGATTGCCGCGGGGACCGTTGGTTTGCTCGTTCTCTGGCTTGGTCATTTATTTGACATGTCCTTTAAGTCCTTTAAAGAATTGGGCGTTTCTGCCGAACGCCTGGGCTCTTTCTGCAGGAGATGGATGGGCCGTGTTCAAAGGTCTGTATGTTCTCCATCCCTCCATCCCTCGTTCTCTTATTTTATTCCCCTCCTCCTTCCTCTTTTCTCTCTTTTGATTCCCTCCCTCTTTTCCTCCCTCTCCTCCTGAGCTTTATAGAGTGGTATTACGGCTGTCAGCTAGCCAAGCAAGGGATTTGGGCATGTTTTGTTTGTGCCTCTCAAGATAATGCTCTCTCCTTTCTCCTGTGGAGAATAACAACAGTGAAAGTGGAGCGATAACGCAGCACATCGACTTTAGCTTGTTTAGTTTGGGTTTGTACTGGTTCCGTGGCACCGCAGGCTGAAGTGGAGACTGAGACTGTGTGTGTGTGCTGGTACGTTCTAGCCCTATTCATTCAGCTGGCCCTGGGATCAATGGCAACTGTGCTGATTGTTCGAGGCTGGCGGACGTTTTAGAGAAATCATTAAGATGTAAAACAAGCCATTGTGATCCCAGATTGTTCCCTCAGGGAGTCGTGCGTGTGTGTGTGTGTGTGTGTGTGTTTCTGTGTGTGTTTCTGTGTGTGTTTCTGTGTGTGTTTCTGTGTGTGTTTCTGTGTGTGTTTCTGTGCGCAGTCGCACACACCATTTCTCTTCTGAGGTGTTGATTTTCTCTTTTTAAAAAGCTTACCAAGTTCAAGTTTTTATTTGTCACACACAAGGCCAATTGAATGTGATTCGTGACAACATTGACTACAGAGCAGAGAGAAAGAAACAGAAAAATGAAAGGTTACACAGACTTAGAAACATGAACTGACTTTACAGTGTATGGTGTGTGTGTGTGTGTTATGTTACCATGTCATCCAGTCCAGGCCCAGACTAAATCCCTTCTACAGAGTGAGCCAGACCTGAATTAACACCACGCATTCCCTCTGCTCATCACCACACACCCACACACACACACACACACACACACACACACACACACACTTGTTTTACTATCCTTTTTGGGATCAAACAATTGATTCCGATTCAAAATCCTATTTTCCCTAACCTTAACCCCTAATTCTAATTCTAACCCTAATTTTAACCCTAAGCATAACCCTTTTTCATTGTGGGGACCCTCAAAGTGTCCCCACTTGTCCAAATTGTCCTTGTTTTAATAGTCAGACCCACACATTCCCTGGTGTTGCTGTCCCCTTTTATCTTCTACGTTTAAAGTGGAGTGCTAGGCCTACTTGCTCAGAGGGAATCTGTTTTCTTGAAATCATGTTATGTGGATTCAAAATAATGTATGTACAGATCTCCCCTTCCTAGGGATTGTGCTGTTTATCAATTTGAGCTGAACAAAGAGGTATAATGGGTTAAAAATATGTTGCGTAAAGCTTACTTCATTATTCAAGGTTTTAAATGTTTCACTGCGTCAGGGATAACGCACACAGACGTTTCAGCTTTACAGCCTTCTTCATTGTGTAGGTCAGGGATAACGCACACAGACGTTTCAGCTTTACAGCCTTCTTCATTGTGTAGGTCAGGGATAACGCACACAGACGTTTCAGCTTTACAGCCTTCTTCATTGTGTAGGTCAGGGATAACGCACACAGACGTTTCAGCTTTACAGCCTTCTTCATTGTGTAGGTCAGGGATAACGCACACAGACGTTTCAGCTTTACAGCCTTCTTCATTGTGTAGGTCAGGGATAACGCACACAGACGTTTCAGCTTTACAGCCTTCTTCATTGTGTAGGTCAGGGATAACGCACACAGACGTTTCAGCTTTACAGCCTTCTTCATTGTGTAGGTCAGGGATAACGCACACAGACGTTTCAGCTTTACAGCATTCTTCATTGTGTAGGTCAGGGATAACGCACACAGACGTTTCAGCTTTACAGCCTTCTTCATTGTGTAGGTCAGGGATAACGCACACAGACGTTTCAGCTTTACAGCCTTCTTCATTGTGTAGGTCAGGGATAACGCACACAGACGCTTCAGCTTTACAGCCTTCTTCATTGTGTAGGTCAGGGATAACGCACACAGACGTTTCAGCTTTACAGCCTTCTTCATTGTGTAGGTCAGGGATAACGCACACAGACGTTTCAGCTTTACAGCCTTCTTCATTGTGTAGGTCAGGGATAACGCACACAGACGTTTCAGCTTTACAGCCTTCTTCATTGTGTAGGTCAGGGATAACGCACACAGACGTTTCAGCTTTACAGCCTTCTTCATTGTGTAGGTCAGGGATAACGCACACAGACGTTTCAGCTTTACAGCCTTCTTCATTGTGTAGGTCAGGGATAACGCACACAGACGTTTCAGCTTTACAGCCTTCTTCATTGTGTAGGTCAGGGATAACGCACACAGACGCTTCAGCTTTACAGCCTTCTTCATTGTGTAGGTCAGGGATAACGCACACAGACGTTTCAGCTTTACAGCCTTCTTCATTGTGTAGGTCAGGGATAACGCACACAGACGTTTCAGCTTTACAGCCTTCTTCATTGTGTAGGTCAGGGATAACGCACACAGACGTTTCAGCTTTACAGCCTTCTTCATTGTGTAGGTCAGGGATAACGCACACAGACGTTTCAGCTTTACAGCCTTCTTCATTGTGTAGGTCAGGGATAACGCACACAGACGTTTCAGCTTTACAGCCTTCTTCATTGTGTAGGTCAGGGATAACGCACACAGACGTTTCAGCTTTACAGCCTTCTTCATTGTGTAGGTCAGGGATAACGCACACAGACGTTTCAGCTTTACAGCCTTCTTCATTGTGTAGGTCAGGGATAACGCACACAGACGTTTCAGCTTTACAGCCTTCTTCATTGTGTAGGTCAAATGTTCTTTCATCCAAAACAGCATTTGTAATGATCAACAGTTGAGCAGCAGGTGCTTCTAATCAGGGTTGTACCTCATCTGCCAATCAGGGCCCCTCTGGTCTACTTGTATCCATATTAGTCACAAAGAGAGACACAAAGAGAGACAGAATTATAGGGGACGGGAGAGAGCGCGAAGAACAACTCACCAATCAATCGCCGCAGGTGTCCGCTCCCCTAAATACATCACATCAATTAATGTGACAGCCCACCGCGAAGGACATCAGGCACAGGCGTTCATAAATATGTGTGGCCAACCTCATAGACGATATGCAGAATCTGATATGGACCGTGTGTAACAATCTAAATGTGGCTTATTATTATCAGGTTACAGGTACACAGTGAACCCAGCCTTGAACCAGCTGCTACCCCAGTGGACCTCTCCTTCCCATCTTCCTGAGAATGTCTTCCAAGTCAGATGTGATCTGTTGTGTAACCTAGCGCCCCCTGTCGTCTCTTTTCAGTAACGGCACGGCTGGGAAGATGAACGGTGCGTTGGAGCATTCGGACCAGCCCGACCCAGACGCCATCAAGATGTTCGTGGGCCAGATCCCTCGCTCCTGGTCAGAGAAGGAGCTGAAGGAGCTGTTTGAGCCCTACGGCGCCGTCTATCAGATCAACATCCTCCGAGACCGCAGCCAGAACCCTCCACAGAGCAAAGGTATGGCAGAGAGACAGTCATATACACACACACACACACACACACACACACAAAAGCCAGAACGCTCAGCCGAACAAAGTTAAGATGAAGAATCACTTACTCACAGCTAAGGTAATCCTACAGAGCAAAAGTAAGGAATAAACACAAAGGCATACTGTACAGTACACATGGATACATTCTAGAGGTCGACCGATTATGATTTTTCAACGCCGATGCCGATTATTGGAGGACCAAAAAAGCCGATACCGATTAAAACGGCCGATTTTTAAAAAAAAAAGGTTTATTTGTAATAATGACAATTACAACAATACTGAATTAACACTTATTTTAACTTAATATAATACATAAATAAAATCAATTTAGCCTCAAATAAATAATGAAACCTGTTCAATTTGGTTTAAATAATGCAAAACCAAAGTGTTGGAGAAGAAGGTAATGTGCCATGTAAAACAGAACATGAGAACAAATGAAAGTTGGTGTTTCCTTTTAACATGAGACTTCAATATTCCAAGGTAAGAGGTTTTTGGTTATAGTTAATATAGTATTTATAGGACTATTTCTCTATACCATTTGTATTTCATATACCTTTGACTATTGGATGTTCTTATAGGCACTATAGTATTGCCAGTGTAACAGTATAGCTTCCGTCCCCCTCCTTGCCCTGGGCTGGAACCAGGTAGGGGCAAATCTAAAAGCGAGTGACATTTGAAACAGTATTAGCGCACACCCAGCTAACTAGTTAGCCATTTCACATTGGTTACACCAGCCATTAGGCTGATAGGCTTGAAGTCATAAACAGTGCTGTGCTTGCGAAGAGCTGCTGGCAAAACGCACGAAAGTACTGTTTGAATGAATTATTATGGGCCTGCTGCTGCTCAGTCAGACTGCTCTATCAAATCAGACTTAATTATAACATAATAACACACAGAAATACGAGCCTTTGGTCATTAATATGATCGAATCCGGAAACTATCATTTCGAAAACAAAACGTTTATTCTTTCATTGAAATACGGAACCGTTCAGTATTTTTTTTATCTAACGGGTGGCATCCTGTTTGTCATATTTTATTTATCGTCACCAAATCAAGAAATAAAAAGGAAGAATGGAAGGGGAGCAAGAGCTTTCCCTCACCTCCCCATCCCCACAGCATCTCTCTGTTCGCTCTCTGTTTTCCCTCACCTCCCCATCCCCACAGCATCTCTCTGTTCGCTCTCTGTTTTCCCTCACCTCCCCATCCCCACAGCATCTCTCTGTTCGCTCTCTGTTTTCCCTCACCTCCCCATCCCCACAGCATCTCTCTGTTCGCTCTCTGTTTTCCCTCACCTCCCCATCCCCACAGCATCTCTCTGTTCGCTCTCTGTTTTCCCTCATCTCTCTCTCCATCCCTCTCTCTCTTTCTGAGTCACAAGCTTCCACAAGCCTTGACACAGCAATTCAGCAGTCTGCCAAGGGGAGACAGTGACATACCTAAATCAAATCATTCGGCCTCAACTCACTGTCATGCGCTCTGTGTTTGAGTCTGAGTGTGTTCATGCTTATGTGTCTCTCTCGCTCTCTCTTTCTCCTCCTCTGTCTGTGTCCCTAACCTCTGGATGACTTCTCTTCCTCGTTGTGAGACCAAAACATTGCTCTCGTCAGCCTCTCCTCTCTTCCTCCATTTTGTCTTTCTCTGTCGCTAAGCCCTTGAGTCGTTCTGATTTCTCTGGTTGATGAGTCAAAGTGTGGGAGATTGTCACTCATGGACACTTTACTTTAAGTAGGGAAAACAGCCTCTCCTCTCTTCCTTGAGACTGTAAACACTCAACAATCTCTCCATCTCTCGCTCTCTCTCTTTCTCTGGCCTGTAAAATGGAGGATTGGATTGAACAGGAAATTGGCTGTTTGATAGAGCTCTGTCTAGGCTTGTATATTCCCAGGCTTTAGGCGCTGTTGTTTTCTCGTCATTGCGTAAGAACTCTCTAGCGCGACATGGCCTTGTCAGAGCCCTCACACACAGTGGAGCCGCAATGGCCCCTCTCGGCTCCACAGTTGCACTGGAGCCAATTCTCATTTCATCGGTGTCAAGGAAAATGTGCCCCTTTCCCCCCGGTCTGTTTAGCTTAAATGAATGACCATATTTTCAGAGTGGTCTCAGTTAGATGGTTGAGAGAGTGTGCTCCGTCGCCCTTGTCGATCCAGAGGCCGGGTCAACAGCTCTCCTTCTCTCTTGACTATTACTAGAGTAATTTGGATTTGTGAAGTGGAGTTTTATTTTATTTTCTCTCCTCTCTCTCTCTCTCTCTCTCTCCATTCTTTTCTAATCCATTGATGGTAGATACACATTTCCAGTTGATACACACATTCCTCCATACACATACTGTTACTGATGCTTCTAGAAAATGTTTTCCTCCATTTTTCATGTAAAAGATGGCACAATGAATACATTTAACACCAGTGAGTTTGTAGACAGTGTTTCCCGTCTGAGTGGTCTGGTTGTCTTTCGATGGTTATTCTGCAGGAAGGGCAGCTGCTAGGTGAGTTGAGTCTGGACTGGACGATCTGATGGATGCTGTGTGTGTCTGTGTGAACGCTGGCCAGTGCAGTATGGACAGTTTAGTTTGGCTGCTGTTGCTTTAATGTGTTAAGAGTCAATAAACAGATGAGTGGAGAGAGCGAGAGAGAATTTGATTTAGCACTGAGAGAGGGGGATGAGAGGGGGATGAGAGAGGGAGGAGAGAGGGAGGAGAGAGGGAGGAGAGAGGGCCAGAGGGGTAAACAAAGACAGTCCTCCTCTCTCAACAACAGTTTGCATCCCAGGTTTGTTTGCATCTGTTGTCTAGCCGGGTGCGTACAGCACTGTTGTGAGTGTGTGTGTTGACAGGGGACATACTATGTCATTAATCTTAATGATTGCGCCTGTCCTCATGGAGGACACACAAAATGGGTGTAATGTCTTCATTAGCAAGTTGTATATACTCCACAATTCTATGGACATGGTGTCTGAAAGAACGACACCTCATATCAGCAACCCACACGCTGAAATATAATAATAGCTCATAGTATCTGATTCTCCATCACCACTCTCCATGTACATCCACTCTGGGGTTTCCCACTGTAGTATCCAGGGGCATCCAGCTCTCCAATGGCACACATTCACCTTTACAATTCTAATTCAACCGCATTCTCCCTCAACGCCGAGGTAACGCTCAACAAACGCTTTGCCTCCCAACACAATTATCTCCTCTAATGGATTCAGTAGAGACCGGGCCGACCGGAGTCAGAACACTGATTTATTTCATTCTTTCCTAAAGCAGCACAGCCAATTAGATTGCTATAACAAGACATTCGCTGTGTTAGCGGTCTACCCAAGTCCAATTAGTGAGCGACTGCAGGTGGATTTTATAATGGCCGGGGGGGGGGGGGGGGGGGGGGGGATGTGTGTATTGGCATGTGCAGTGTTGGAAGCCTACTCTGTGTGTGTTTGGGGTTAGCCAGGGAACAGCGTTTTTGAGGATTTAATTTGGAGCCGTTTCTCCACAGTTAGTTGTGGTAGATTTGTAAAGTGCTTTGTGTCCTAATCTGGTCTGAAGGTACAGTGGACATAAGGAGAAATTGCCAGTCAAAGATCCAATCTTCTCAACCCAGGCCACTATGGCTGAATGTACCTCCCAACCCCCGTCTCTCACTCTCTTCAACACAGGCCACTATGGCTGAATGTACCTCCCAACCCCCGTCTCTCACTCTCTTCAACACAGGCCACTATGGCTGAATGTACCTGCCAACCCCCGTCTCTCACTCTCTTCAACACAGGCCACTATGGCTGAATGTACCTCCCAACCCCCGTCTCTCACTCTCTTCAACACAGGCCACTATGGCTGAATGTACCTCCCAACCCCTGTCTCTCACTCTCTTCAACACAGGCCACTATGGCTGAATGTACCTCCCAACCCCCGTCTCTATCAATCCACTCCTCTCCTGCTTTATTGAGTATGATCTATTTCTCTCACACACACACACACACACACACACACACACACACACACACACACACACACACACACACACACACACACACACACACACACACACACACACACACACAGTGTATAGTGCTCTCCCGTGTAGCCACTCTAACCAGAGGGTGGTGTGGTCAGTAATTGCAGCAGCAGAGTTAATTAACGTGGGTCAGAGGCTGGGGGTGAAGGGGTTCTTCCTGGGTGCTGGGGCCCAGTGAAGAGTGCATGGACCTGGTATAGAGTGCCCTCTAACTCCCCTCCCTCACATTCATCTCCTCCATCTAGCTCTGCACGACCAGATTAGTGCTGTTCATTCCTCTCCATCTATCCTCTATCCTCTATCCCCTCCCTGTTAATAAACCATGCTAACATTCTGTTCCTCGTTTGCTGCACTCAATCTGCAATCTGACGAAATCTTTCTGCTCTTTTTTACCCCCTCCCTCCCTCCATCCCGAACCTCCCTCCCCCCTCCCTCCCTCCCTCCCTCCCTCCCTCCCTCCATGCCAGTCCTCTCTTCTCTTACCCCTCTCCTTCCATCCATGCCTCTTCACCCCCTCCTCCCTCATCTCTGTTATTTTTCCTCTCCCCTCCTCTCTCTCTGTCTACTATGATGGTGTAGACCTGTGGTTGTGGATGTTGTTATTGACAGTATGAGAAGGGCACAGGTTTTTTGTGCAGTCAAAAGGCTCCTTCAGTAGATATAAAGCATTTATGAACACCGCCTCTCTCCTAATCTCTATTCCTCTCACTGGCTGCTCTCTACTCCCCTCTCCCCTCTCTGCATTTTGCGCATGTGTGTGTGTGTGTATATATTTTCTTTCACCTCTGTGTGTTTGGTGTATGCGTGTGTATGTCTAGTGTAGTGTGTGTGGTGTATTCTATACCTTGTTGGCCTTCATATAAATGTTGAGAGAGAGGCTATTCACAGTACACTCTGTGTTGTAGTACTCCAGACTGGTCTCCAGACCAGATATGGAGTGTCTCGGTCTTGGATACATTTGTACTCTGTCTGGAATCTGTCTCCGACAGAAAGGACTAGTATTTTTTTCAGAGTCAGCACATAAAACCACTTCACCAGGCCAAATATATACACTCCTTTCTGGAAACATTAAGACAGTCTTTATATCTATTATAGACATGTTTCTACAGTGGTGAACCTATAGATCTTCAGTGTGTGACAGGTTAGTACAGTGGTGAACCTATAGGTCTTCAGTGTGTGACAGGTTAGTACAGTGGTGAACCTATAGATCTTCAGTGTGTGACAGGTTAGTACAGTGGTGAACCTATAGATCTTCAGTGTGTGACAGGTTAGTACAGTGGTGAACCTATAGATCTTCAGTATGTGACAGTGGTGAACCTATAGGCCTTCAGTCTGTGACAGGTTAATACAGTGGTGAACCTATAGGTCTCCAGGGTGTGACAGGTTAGTACAGTGGTGAACCTATAGGTCTTCAGTGTGACAGGTTAGTACAGTGGTGAACCTATAGGTCTTCAGTATGTGACAGGTTAGTACAGTGGTGAACCTATAGGTCTTTAGTGTGACAGGTTAGTACAGTGGTGAACCTATATGTCTTCAGTGTGTGACAGTGGTGAACCTATAGGTCTTCAGTATGTGACAGGTTAGTACAGTGGTGAACCTATAGGTCTCCAGGGTGTGACAGGTTAGTACAGTGGTGAACCTATAGGTCTTTAGTGTGACAGGTTAGTACAGTGGTGAACCTATATGTCTTCAGTGTGTGACAGTGGTGAACCTATAGGTCTTCAGTATGTGACAGGTTAGTACAGTGGTGAACCTATAGGTCTTCAGTGTGTGACAGTGGTGAACCTATAGGTCGTCAGTATGTGACAGGTTAGTACAGTGGTGAACCTATAGGTCTTCAGTATGTGACAGGTTAGTACAGTGGTGAACCTATAGGTCTTCAGTGTGACAGGTTAGTACAGTGGTGAACCTATATGTCTTCAGTGTGTGACAGTGGTGAACCTATAGGTTAGTACAGTGGTGAACCTATAGGTTAGTACAGTGGTGAACCTATATGTCTTCAGTGTGTGACAGTGGTGAACCTATAGGTCTTCAGTATGTGACAGGTTAGTACAGTGGTGAACCTATAGGTCTTCAGTGGGTGACAGGTTAGTACAGTGGTGAACCTATAGGTCTTTAGTATGTGACAGGTTAGTACAGTGGTGAACCTATAGGTCTTCAGTATGTGACAGGTTAGTACAGTGGTGAACCTATAGGTCTTCAGTGTGACAGGTTAGTACAGTGGTGAACCTATATGTCTTCAGTGTGTGACAGTGGTGAACCTATAGGTTAGTACAGTGGTGAACCTATAGGTTAGTACAGTGGTGAACCTATATGTCTTCAGTGTGTGACAGTGGTGAACCTATAGGTCTTCAGTATGTGACAGGTTAGTACAGTGGTGAACCTATAGGTCTTCAGTGTGTGACAGGTTAGTACAGTGTTGAACCTATAGGTCTTCAGTGTGTGACAGGTTAGTACAGTGGTGAACCTATAGGTCTTCAGTGGGTGACAGGTTAGTACAGTGGTGAACCTATAGGTCTTTAGTATGTGACAGGTTAGTACAGTGGTGAACCTATAGGTCTTTAGTGTGACAGGTTAGTACAGTGGTGAACCTATAGGTCTTCAGTGTGTGACAGGTTAGTACAGTGATGAACCTATAGGTCTTCAGTGTGACAGGTTAGTACAGTGGTGAACCTATAGGTCTTCAGTATGTGACAGGTTAGTACAGTGGTGAACCTATAGGTCGTCAGTATGTGACAGGTTAGTACAGTGGTGAACCTATAGGTCTTCAGTGTGTGACAGTGGTGAACCTATAGGTCTTCAGTGTGTGACAGTGGTGAACCTATAGGTCTTCAGTGTGTGACAGGTTAGTACAGTGGTGAACCTATAGGTCTTCAGTGTGTGACAGGTTAGTACAGTGGTGAACCTATAGGTCTTCAGTGTGTGACAGGTTAGTACAGTGGTGAACCTATAGGTCTTCAGTGTGTGACAGTGGTGAACCTATTGGTCTTCAGTGTGTGACAGGTTAGTACAGTGGTGAACCTATAGGTCTTCAGTGTGTGACAGGTTAGTACAGTGGTGAACCTATAGGTCTTCAGTGTGACAGGTTAGTACAGTGGTGAACCTATAGGTCTTCAGTGTGTGACAGTGGTGAACCTATAGGTCTTCAGTGTGTGACAGGTTAGTACAGTGGTGAACCTATAGGTCGTCAGTATGTGACAGTGGTGAACCTATAGGTCTTCAGTGTGTGACAGTGGTGAACCTATAGGTCTTCAGTGTGTGACAGGTTAGTACAGTGGTGAACCTATAGGTCTTCAGTGTGACAGGTTAGTACAGTGGTGAACCTATAGGTCTTCAGTGTGTGACAGTGGTGAACCTATAGGTCTTCAGTGTGTGACAGGTTAGTACAGTGGTGAACCTATAGGTCGTCAGTATGTGACAGGTTAGTACAGTGGTGAACCTATAGGTCTTCAGTGTGTGACAGTGGGGAACCTATAGGTCTTCAGTATGTGACAGGTTAGTACAGTGGTGAACCTATAGGTCTTCAGTATGTGACAGTGGTGAACCTATAGGTCTTCAGTATGTGACAGTGGTGAACCTATAGGTCTTCAGTGTGTGACAGGTTAGTATAGTGGTGAACCTACAGGTTACTACAGTGGTGAACCTATAGGTCTTCAGTGTGTGACAGGTTCACCACTGTACTAACCTATAGGTCTTCAGTATGTGACAGGTTAGTACAGTGGTGAACCTATAGGTCTTCAGTGTGACAGGTTAGTACAGTGGTGAACCTATAGGTCTTCAGTGTTTGACAGGTTAGTACAGTGGGGAGCCAGGCCCTGACAGGCCCACCCAATCAGATTGATGTAGTTTAAGCATTGTTGTGGACTTAGAAAATCACATTTTAGTATATTTTTCTATCTAACATGTTTTGATTTTGAGAGTTAAAATCTGTAGGAACAGAGGGAAAAGGGATGCCTTTCCTTTGCTGGTGTGACTAGGGTGGGCATTCTATGTTCATTTTCTGTTTTGTATTTCTTTGTTGTTTGGCCGGGTGTGGTTCTAAATCAGAGGCAGCTGTCTATCGTTGTCTCTGATTGAGAACCATACTTAGGTAGCTTTTTCCCCACATGGTTTTTTTTGGGGGGTAGTTGTTTTCTGTTTTGTGTCTTTCTGCACCTGACAGAACTGTTTCGGTTTTCGTTCATTCTCTTTGTTATTTTTGTTAATCAGTGTTCAGTTCAAATAATAAAGATGAACA
Source organism: Oncorhynchus mykiss (assembly GCF_057628025.1). Lineage (NCBI taxonomy): Eukaryota > Metazoa > Chordata > Actinopteri > Salmoniformes > Salmonidae > Oncorhynchus > Oncorhynchus mykiss. Next base: position 59,857,662 of record NC_143036.1, read on the forward strand.
CGTACCACGCTGCACCTTGGTCCTCCACTCCTTCCAACAGCCGTTACAGCTGGGCTGGCCGTTTGAGAACTATTTGGCAAAATGTTACTTTTCCCACTTCTCCAGAAACCACTACACCGAGGGCCGATGGAATGACAGCAGTCAAACACAGCAATGTTAAAGGCTAAGCAGTCCATAAACCAGTAGGTCCCATTCATAAAAATACAAAAAACAAAACATTAAGCATTTCCCAATTGACTATTACTTCCCAATGCAAAATAACATTTCACGTTTAGCACACAAAGTAACCAGGGACCTAAAGTGTAAAGAGGAACTGACAGAGTTGTAACTACTTTACAGATATGAAACGAGCAGAAAATCATAATATGAGTCAAAAATATCAAATTCCCAGTTTATGCTACAAAACCCTCTTTATGAGAGGTTTTAAAAATAGGTATATTGGAATCAACGTTCCATGACATAGAGTAAGGCATTGTTGGCAGAATAGATGGAGGCAGTTCAATGCATGATTAATATAATCCACCAATCCATTTCTTGGTAGTCCAAAACATATTGCTGTCAGGTTGTAAATCACAGCTTGCCTGGTACGTTGTTTGCTGCCTACATTTGGGATTTCGGTTTCAATTGACTCATTATTCTGGACAAAAAATGGACGAATGTAACTAAGGATGGGAATGTAAATACAATCAAACTGGCAAGGGCAATGATCACAGGTCGGTTATAACGTGGCTAGAGTATCTATTTATGTAGCAAGCTAAAAACACAGTGCCTAACGTTAGCTGGATAGATAGCAAGCTAAAAACACAGAGCCTAACGTTAGCTGGATAGATAGCAAGCTAAAAACACAGAGCCTAACGTTAGCTGGATAGATAGCAAGCTAAAAACACAGAGCCTAATGTTAGCTGGATAGATAGCAAGCTAAAAACACAGAGCCTAACGTTAGCTGGATAGATAGCAAGCTAAAAACACAGAGCCTAACGTTAGCTGGATAGATAGCAAGCTGAAAACACAGAGCCTAACGTTAGCTGGATAGATAGCAAGCTAAAAACACAGAGCCTAATGTTAGCTGGATAGATAGCAAGCTAAAAACACAGAGCCTAACGTTAGCTGGATAGATAGCAAGCTAAAAACACAGAGCCTAACGTTAGCTGGATAGATAGCAAGCTAAAAACACAGAGCCTAACGTTAGCTGGATAGATAGCAAGCTAGCTGCTTGGAGGATGACATCCGATTAGAGGAGTGGGTGAGCAACTGATTTTTTCCTCATATCGTTTTTCAGTGGCTGTACACAGCTAGAGATGCAGGTGTCATTTGGTGAGCTAGCAAGAACAACTCCAGTTAGCATGTATCTTGCATTCGCAAATTCCCTCTGGCTATCTGGGCTCCCAAGTGGGCCAGTGGTCTAAGACACTGCATCTCCGTGCTAGAGGCGTCAATACAGACAACCTGGTTCAAAACCAGACTGTATCACAACTGGCTGTGATTGGGAGTCCCGTAGGGTGGCGCACAATTGGCCCAGTGTCGTCCGAGTCTGGCTGGTGTAGGCCGTCATTGTAAATAAGAATTTGTTCTTAACTGACTTGCTTAGAGGATAAATAAAAACATCTACTCTGATTTCAGAGCCTTCTCGTCTGAGTGTGCCATAGTGTAGAACAACTGATGAATTTACGAATGGCCAACACTCGCTGAATATGACCGTGTAAGCAAAAGTAGGGAAAAAGTCATAGCTAGTCAAGGTGAGTAAAATGGTCAGAGTGAGTTGTTGTCTCATTTGTGTCTGGAAGTAGAAAACTAGGTAACTTTAGCCAGTTAGCTTGGGTGCTTGATTGGGACAAGCATGCATTGGTAGGCAAGCTGCAGAAGAACGTGGAGGCTACAATTCCCCATCGTTTATCAGTGCAATTTTGACGGCCAACTAGCTGAAAGGGTTTGTGAGGGTTTATCTAATGTTCCTTCATTAGATTTTAGGATATCTTGCTCTGGCTAGTATTAGTTGTTGATGTGCATAACTAGGGGAGAGAGAGCCTACCGTTTCATAGTTGTTTGCTCAATAGGACTGTAAAGTCCCCAAATGTAACAGGACTCCTGTGGTATTTACATATTTGCAGAAATCCATTCAGGTGTATTTTGTGGCATTTGGTGAATGCGTTCTAATGATCTAAAGTCATGCTGTTGCTACTGACTGTAAACACACAGTCCAGTTCAGTGTGAACGATGGAAGGTCCTACAGACTGTAAACACACAGTCCAGTTCAGTGTGAATGATGGAAGGTCCTACAGACTGTAAACACAGTCCAGTTCAGTGTGAATGATGACAGGTACTACTGCCTGTAAACACACAGTCCGGTTCAAAGTGAATGATGGAAGGTCCTACTGCCTGTAAACATACAGTCCGGTTCAAAGTGAATGATGGAAGGTCCTACTGCCTGTAAACATACAGTCCAGTTCAGTGTGAATGATGGAAGGTCCTACTGACTGTAAACATACAGTCCAGTTCAGTGTGAATGATGGAAGGTCCTACTGACTGTAAACATACAGTCCAGTTCAGTGTGAATGATGGAAGGTCCTACTGACTGTAAACATACAGTCCAGTTCAGTGTGAATGATGGAAGGTCCTACTGACTGTAAACATACAGTCTAGTTCATAGTGAATGATGACAGGTCCTACTGACTGTAAACACACAGTCCAGTTCAAAATGAATGATGGAAGGTTCTACTGACTGTAAACACTATGTGACAAATGGCTTGTTTGTATAAAGGCCTACTGTAGCTCTGATTGGCTATAGTGCACCGGCCTGTGATGACTCCGGTCCTGGACAAGACAGAATTGGTTTTATTTACTGCAGAGTCTATTAATTGTCCAAACTCACGGTCACTTTCCCACTCTATATTACTATAGACTTTTCACAAATGCCTTACTGTCCGTAATAACCAAACATTCTAAGAATCTATGAATATGACCATATCTAAGTGGTCACTTGTCAGAAAATGTTTTAAAAAGTGTCATTCTTCCTGGGGGTGTATATGAACAGATTTTAATAAGATTTCATGTTGCTAAAATGTTGTCGGTTCCACTTTAAATGCAACAATGTTTTACACACCCAAGTTATTTTCAAAGAGATGGCTAACACCACAAACGCACTTTAATAAAAAACACAGTTCCACTCACCAGATGATGCTCATTATTCTTGGAAAGAGAGAATACTAACACATTCGCAACAACATCCTCTTTGTTAACACCTGCTGGCCTTCAAGAATGCAGACGTTTTTGTAAAAATGGTCTCACCCATTAAGTCAACATGTTTTTATCTAGCTTCTGATGGCATAGCCAATGGCTGACTTAGCTAGCTAGATGTATCTCCCCAGAGACAGCAAAGAAAAATCCAAATTGGTGTTAACCCTCAGTGTTAACCCTTCCATTACCAACAAAAATTGATGAGATTAAATCAGAACATCATTATTATTATAATCATTATTTTATAAATCCTTATCCCTTCTTTGAAGGCCCATTGTTCCCCACTGTATTTGGGTTAGTACTAATTTGTAGAATGGCTCTAGTTTCCTCAGCATGCATTTCTTCACTTTTTTGAATGTCTAAAGAATCTATATTGTTCTGAAAAATGAACACAGAAATACTGGACATTTTGAAATCTTATTATGGTGGTGATTTGACAAAATTACAATCATGGTCTTTAATTTGACTCGCATTTTTCTGGTCTCGGTCTTGACTCTGTCTCAGACCCCTCGTCACCCTCCTGGTCTCGGTCTTGACTCACTCTCGCCCCTCCTCCGCTCTCGGTCTTGACTCGGTCTCGCCCCTCCTCCGCTCTCGGTCTTGACTCGGTCTCGCCCCTCTTCCGGTCTCGGTCTTGACTCAGTCTCGCCCCTCTTCCAGTCTCGGTCTTGACTCGGTCTCGCCCCTCCTCCTGTCTTGGTCTTGACTCAGTCTCTCCCCTCCTCCTGTCTTGGTCTTGACTCGGTCTCGCCCCTCCTCCGGTCTTGGTCTTGACTCGGTCTCGCCCCTCCTCCGGTCTTGGTCTTGACTCGGTCTCGCCCCTCCTCCTGTCTTGGTCTTGACTCGGTCTCGCCCTTCCTCCTGTCTTGGTCTTGACTCGGTCTTGACTCGGTCTCGCCCCTCCTCCGGTCTTCGTCTTGACTCGGTCTCGCCCCTCCTCCTGTCTTGGTCTTGACTCGGTCTCGCCCCTCCTCCTGTCTTGGTCTTGACTCGGTCTCGCCCCTCCTCCGGTCTTGGTCTTGACTCGGTCTCGCCCCTCCTCCTGTCTTGGTCTTGACACGGTCTCGCCCTTCCTCCTGTCTTGGTCTTGACTCGGTCTTGACTCGGTCTCGCCCCTCCTCCGGTCTTGGTCTTGACTCGGTCTCGCCCCTCCTCCTGTCTTGATCTTGACTCGGTCTCGCCCCTCCTCCTGTCTTGGTCTTGACTCGGTCTCGCCCCTCCTCCTGTCTTGGTCTTGACTCGGTCTCGCCCCTCCTCCTGTCTTGGTCTTGACTCGGTCTCGCCCCTCCTCCTGTCTTGGTCTTGACTCGGTCTTGACTCAGTCTCGCCCCTCCTCCGCTCTCGGTCTTGACTCGGTCTCGCCCCTCTTCCGGTCTCGGTCTTGACTCAGTCTCGCCCCTCTTCCAGTCTCGGTCTTGACTCGGTCTCGCCCCTCCTCCTGTCTTGGTCTTGACTCAGTCTCTCCCCTCCTCCTGTCTTGGTCTTGACTCGGTCTCGCCCCTCCTCCGGTCTTGGTCTTGACTCGGTCTCGCCCCTCCTCCGGTCTTGGTCTTGACTCGGTCTCGCCCCTCCTCCTGTCTTGGTCTTGACTCGGTCTCGCCCTTCCTCCTGTCTTGGTCTTGACTCGGTCTTGACTCGGTCTCGCTCCTCCTCCGGTCTTCGTCTTGACTCGGTCTCGCCCCTCCTCCTGTCTTGGTCTTGACTCGGTCTCGCCCCTCCTCCTGTCTTGGTCTTGACTCGGTCTCGCCCCTCCTCCGGTCTTGGTCTTGACTCGGTCTCGCCCCTCCTCCTGTCTTGGTCTTGACACGGTCTCGCCCTTCCTCCTGTCTTGGTCTTGACTCGGTCTTGACTCGGTCTCGCCCCTCCTCCGGTCTTGGTCTTGACTCGGTCTCGCCCCTCCTCCTGTCTTGATCTTGACTCGGTCTCGCCCCTCCTCCTGTCTTGGTCTTGACTCGGTCTCGCCCCTCCTCCTGTCTTGGTCTTGACTCGGTCTCGCCCCTCCTCCTGTCTTGGTCTTGACTCGGTCTCGCCCCTCCTCCTGTCTTGGTCTTGACTCGGTCTTGACTCAGTCTCGCCCCTCCTCCGGTCTTGGTCTCAAATCGGTCTGGCTTTAGGTGGTCTCGAACACAGCATTGAGTACACTACTGCTGGTTTTGTGCATGTATTTTGCATGAGCCCAATTCTGATCTTTTTTTTTTTACTAATTGTTCTTTTGACCAATCACATACGCACCGAAAAAGACCTGATGTGAAAAAGATCTGATGTGAAATTGGTCTGCTTGTCTAAACACAGCCTTAGTGTGTGAGAACTATGTTCTGCTCTTTGATCCTCTTCCTGACAGCACACCAACAGGGACAGTCAACCACATGCCGCATTGCTAGCCCTCACAGGCCCTACGCTATGAGAATCACAATACACACCACTACTGCTACACTTACCATCCCATACACAGGCCCTACACTATGAGAATCACAATACACACCACTACTGCTACACTTACCATCCCATACACAGGCCCTACGCTATGAGAATCACAATACACACCACTACTGCTACACTTACCATCCCATACACAGGCCCTACACTATGAGAATCACAATACACACCACTACTGCTACACTTACCATCCCATACACAGGCCCTACACTATGGGGATCACAATACACACCACTACTGCTACACTTACCATCACATACACAGGCCCTACACTATGGGAATCACAATACACACCACACTACTGCTACACTTACCATCCCATACACAGGCCCTATCCTATGAGAATCACAATACACACCACTACTGCTACACTTACCATCCCATACACAGGCCCTACACTATGGAGATCATAATACACACCACTACTGCTACACTTACCATCCCATACACAGGCCCTACACTATGGAGATCACAATACACACCACTACTGCTACACTTACCATCCCATACACAGGCCCTACACTATGGGAATCACAATACACACCACTACTGCTACACTTACCATCCTATACACAGGCCCTATCCTATGAGAATCACAATACACACCACACTACTGCTACACTTACCATCCCATACACAGGCCCTACACTATGGGGATCACAATACACACCACTACTGCTACACTTACCATCCCATACACAGGCCCTACACTATGGGGATCACAATACACACCACTACTGCTACACTTACCATCCCATACACAGGCCCTACACTATGGGGATCACAATACACACCACACTACTGCTACACTTACCATCCCATACACAGGCCCTACACTATGGAGATCATAATACACACCACTACTGCTACACTTACCATCCCATACACAGGCCCTACACTATGGGGATCACAATACACACCACTACTGCTACACTTACCATCCCATACACAGGCCCTACACTATGGGGATCACAATACACACCACTACTGCTACACTTACCATCCCATACACAGGCCCTACACTATGGAGATCATAATACACACCACTACTGCTACACTTACCATCCCATACACAGGCCCTACACTATGAGAATCACAATACACACCACTACTGCTACACTTATCATCCCATACACAGGCCCTACACTATGGGGATCACAATACACACCACTACTGCTACACTTACCATCCCATACACAGGCCCTACACTATGGGAATCACAATACACACCACTACTGCTACACTTACCATCCCATACATACACAGGCCCTACACTATGGGGATCACAATACACACCACTACTGCTACACTTACCATCCCATACACAGGCCCTACACTATGGGAATCACAATACACACCACTACTGCTACACTTACCATCCCATACACAGGCCCTACACTATGGGGATCACAATACACACCACTACTGCTACACTTACCATCCCATACACAGGCCCTACACTATGAGAATCACAATACACACCACTACTGCTACACTTACCATCCCATACACAGGCCCTACACTATGGAGATCACAATACACACCACTACTGCTACACTTACCATCCCATACACAGGCCCTACACTATGGGAATCACAATACACACCACACTACTGCTACACTTACCATCCCATACACAGGCCCTACACTATGGAGATCACAATACACACCACTACTGCTACACTTACCATCCCATACACAGGCCCTACACTATGGGGATCACAATACACACCAACTACTGCTACACTTACCATCCCATACACAGGCCCTATCCTATGGGGATCACAATAGGCCTACGCTAGGCTAAGACCTTAATGCTAAACACTGATACAACACTAATGCTAGGGATTCACAATACACACCACTAACACGCTAACCCCCCATACCTATGATAACACAATAAGAGCTAAATAGGCTGTGTGCTTTGGGAACCACAATACACATATATTGCCAGACTCTGGGCTAACCCTTCCATACAGCCTCTACACTATGGGAATGAAAACAGTGCTAATACGAAGCTCAAACCTGTCCATACACAAGCCCCACACCATGGGCATCACAACACACAGCTAATGCTAGGCTAACCCCTCCTATACACAGGCTATACGCTATGGGAATTGTAATGTAGACTACTACTGTTACACTAAGCTCAAACCTGCCCATACACAAGCCGTACTCTATGGAAATCACAGTGCACTCCCTTCATGCTAGGCCAAGACCTCAACCATCCCAAACACAGACAACACCCTATGAAAACACCTTTCCAATGGAATGCAATCATTAACCCCTCTCCAAGGAAAGCTCCAATGCATACTACCAATTCCTCTCTGAGGGTTAAAAATACATGGTACCTGTGCAACATAACGGAAGTGAGATGGATGGACAGCAGGACTAGTCATTCACACACGTCTCAGAAAATGAAGAATTGAACACTGTAAATGTGTGTGAAGCAGTGATTCTACAAGACTCAGCAGTTCCTCTGCTCCTTATACTGCTGACTGTGGCTTAATGGTCTACAGCTGGACTGTCTGCTACCTACGCTGGAGATGACTATTTCATTTATAATGACTTTCCTTCCTTCCTTTCTCTCTCTCTCTCTCTCTCTCTCTCTCTCTCTCTCTCTCTCTCTCTCTCTCTCCCTCCCTCCCTCCCTCTACCCCCTCTCTCTCTCTCTCTCCCTCTCTCTCTCTCTCTCTCTCTCTCTCTCTCTCTCTCTCTCTCTCTCTCCTTCTCTCTCACTCTCTCCTCTCTCTCTCTCTCTCTCTCTCTCTCTCTCTCTCCTTCTCTCTCTCTCTCTCTCCTCTCTCTATCTATCTCTCTCTCTCTCCCTCTCTCTCTCTCTCTCTCTCTCTCTCCTTCTCTATCTCTCTCTCTCTCTCCCTCTCTCTCTCTCTCTCTCTCCTTCTCTCTCTCTCTCCTCTCTCTCTCCCTCTCTCTCTCTCTCTCTCTCTCTCTCTCTCTCGTTATCTCTCTCTCTCCTCTCTCTCTCCCTCTCTCTCTCTCTCTCTCTCTCTCTCTCTCTCTCCTTCCTTTCTCTGTCGTTCTCTCTCTGGCTCCTGTTTCTCCACCTTTCTATATTTGATGTGTCTCTGTCATTCTGAGGTAATGTTACTCAAGTCATGAATAGTGAATTGTTTTAAAATCATGAATGTTTTCTGCATTTAAATGCTAAGCTGGTTTCTCCTTGAGCCTACTTTTGCAGGTAACTTAAAACTATATGAATTAATTAAGAACACTTTTTTGGTTACTTAACATGTTCTCTCTTTCTGTCTCTCCCCCTCTCTTCTTCCAGGGTGCTGTTTTGTCACGTTTTACACACGGAAAGCTGCCCTTGAAGCCCAGAATGCACTGCATAACATAAAGACCTTAACAGGGGTGAGTGTGTGTTCTCGTTTCTCCTCGGCCCACGCTGCCCTGCTGTCACGCAGTGTCAGTGATTACCAGGGCATATCTCCCATTACTGTCACGTCACACACTGTGGCTGTCTGTATTGTGTGTGTGTGTGTGTGTGTGTATGTGTATGTGTATGTGTGTGTGTGTGTGTGTGTGTGTGTGTGTGTGTGTGTGTGTGTGTGTGTGTGTGTGTGTGTGTGTGTGTGTGTGTAGGCCTTTACTGTGTCACTAACTGCATTTAGAAGCTTATTTGTGTATGACTACATTATATATTCTGTGTGTGAATCTATTTCTGTGTGTGTGTGTGTGTGCTGTATGGGCCTTTCCTATACCAGACTCCTGCTGCTGTCCTCTGCTACTGTGTGTATATTAAACACAGTGGAGTGATAGATGAGCAATAGGATTTTGTCTCGCCTCCCCTCCCAGGTTCTGGAAGTCTCTAGCTGCTCCTCTGGGTTTAACAGGCCCCTGGGCCACGGTTATTCCTGCTTGGGGTGTTGGCAGGCTGCAGCCTTGGCTGTTCTGAGGCTCTGGAAGCATATTAATTAGAGGGAAGGGAAGTCTGTACACTGTATTTCCTCTGTTGGTTTGTGGGTGGAACTATTGGGTTAAAGAGGGGGGATATGAGGGTGGATATGAGGGTGGAGGATGGATATGATACATCACATGCTCTAAACATTTGAGGGATTAGGGGAATGTGAATGTACCGCCCTCCCTAATTTCCTCTGTCCCTCTGCCAACTCCTCCTCCCTCTGTCCCTCCTCAGGCATGTAACTGTTAACGTCATTTCATTATTCCAATATGTTTTCATTAATTGAATTCACTTAAATCTATTTTATGAGAATTTGTAAGATTCTTGTTTGCATAAAATAGATGGAGACCAGTCTTATCAATAATAGATAATAGTATTTATTCTCGGAGCGCGCTACCATGTTACCACGAACAACAGTTTATAAACAAAATATGACGTCATTTCATTGCTTCTAGAATGAACCACCCCCTCCCGACCGAGAATTAAGCAAGTTTAAAGTTCATTCCAACTCACTAACACACACACAGGACACACAACACAACTGAATTAACTCTTGACTCCTCACCATTATCGATCACCACTTAGCTGACAGTTCTAGTTAACAGAAAACCTAGGAATGCACTTATGCCTTATCTAAAACACCCCAGAGCTAAGTTTCGTCGGTTCAACCGTAGGTTAACGACCCTATCTGCTTACTTCACCCACAACCCATTCCTCCCCAGATTGATTACTCCTTGTCCGTGCCACATAATCCCTTCTTATGAACTCATGTTGTTAATCAGATACAATAAAACAGAGTATAAGTTTACTTAGTTACAGTTCTATTAAAAATGAGGATATTGCTTAGTCATTTATTCATAAAATTCCTAACAGTAACACTCTAAAACAAACACACACAGGGCTGAATCAATAGCACCATAATCACATCCATTTGAGCGGTTTTGGGAGGTGATGATTAACTCATTTAAAATGGCCTCCTCTGAGTTCTCACCGGCAATGCAGCACTGAGGATATGTTTCAATCTGATGGACTTCAATAAAGTACTGACTGACCTTCCTCTGGGAGGAGGGAGGGAGAGCTGGAGGGTCCATAAATGCTTTAACGTTGAGTGGAGGTAGAGCGGTGGACAGAGAGCTGAGCTAAGGAGAGGACGGAGTGATGAGGAAAGGAGAGAGGGAGAGCACAGTTCGCTTTAGGGCAAGGCAACAAACGAGTTCAGCTAAAAAACAATAGTTGCTCATTAGCTCTCTGTCTCTCCCTCTCTTGTAAAAGGCAGTAGAACAATGTTTATATTGGCTCGCTGTCTCTCCCTCGTTCATTCTTGCGCTCTAAACTGTAGGCCCTGACAGGGTGAGATCCAATCACAATCACAGCAGTTGGACGGTGGCCATATTGGACAAGAGCGGCTGGCAAAGCTGAACGGTGGCCATATTGATTTAGGGCACACACAGGAACAGTTGAATGGCTGCCATGTTTGAGTAGGGCGTTGAGTGTGAAGAGTCTGGAGAGAATGTGGTAGTGAGTGTAAACGTGGATGTTCTGTACAGCCCTGTACTCATATACTCCCCCCATCTCCAACACAGTGTTCAGAAAAACAATGGGCTAGACTGAGAGCACAGGTTCCTGCCAGCCACATATTGGAGTGACACACTTTAGAAAAGCAGCCTCTCTCCTCTGCCAACTCCCTGCCTGTCCGTCTCTCTCTCCCTCGCCCCTCTCCCCCCTCTTCCCCCTCTCTCTCTAAGCCTTCAGCTTTGGCAGCAGACTGCAAGTGCTGAGTGGAGACGTGTGTGTGTGTGTGTGTGTGTGTGTGTGTGTGTGTGTGTGTGTGTGTGTGTGTGTGTGTGTGTGTGTGTGTGTGTGTGTGTGTGTGTGTGTGTGTGTGTGTGTGTGTGCTGTGCTTGTGCTATGATGTGTTGATGGAGATCTTAATGAAACCTGCGCAGGTCAGAACAGGGACTGGACGTATGCCTAAGCGATTCCCACACACTCTGGCACACACACACAGATACACACACACACACACACATGCATTTTCTAATGAACAGCAAATGAAGCTCTGGGGACTGTGGGTGAGGGGTTGTAGGAATGGGGGTGAAGGTAGCTGGTCGGGGCACGTAGCTAGGGGGGGACCGCTTCTCTCAGAGCATCTAATGTCACCACTGAGCTGTGCTTTAAACTGGCCCCAAAACATCTATCGACTGAAAACATGCCGCAGCTCCTTCTGCAGATATTTAAGAACATAATACCCTCCCCTGCTGTACAGCCATCCGCAGTCTGGACCTCCACACACACACACACACACACACACACATAAACACATCCGCATGCGCACACACTACACCCAAGGTAGTGACTCATTACATACACACTAAAGCAGTTACTCTTTATACAAGCACAAACAAACACAATTACTCTCCTCTGCCCACACACACACACACACCAGACCTGGGTTAAAATACATGTGTATTTGTTATTAAAATACTTTTTTCTGTGTATTTTAGTATTTTTAAATACACAGCCCAAAACACATTTTTTATTTGAGTTGGCCAAATTGTATTTGAGAGTATTTTCAAATACTTATCATAAATACTACTTTCAAATAACTGGGTTTAATGCATGAGAGTGTATTTGAGTATTTGAAATGAAATACCTGAAATAGTATTTGAAAACAGGTCTGACACAAATACAAATGTGAGTTAAAGGCTGTCGGCCCGTCCGCCAGACAAGGTTGTCTGAGATTT
>NC_143036.1:59875000-59952500 GCF_057628025.1 Oncorhynchus mykiss
AGGCAGACAGACAGACAGACAGACAGATAGACAAAGCCATACAGACAGTAACAGACAGATAGACAGACACCAACCGACAGACACCGACAGACACAGACACAGACAAACATACAGACAGATATACAGACAGATAGACACAGCCATACAGACACACACCGGCAGACAGACTGACAGACACATACAGACTGACAGACACATACAGACTGACAGACAGACAGACAGACAGACAGACACAGCCTGACACGGACAGACAGACCGACACATACAGACTGACAGACACATACAGACTGACAGACACATACAGACTGACAGACAGACACAGACCGACAGACACAGATAGAGACACAGATAGAGACACAGACAGGCAGACAGACAGACAGACAGACACAGCCTGACACGGACAGACAGACCGACACATACAGACTGACAGACACATACAGACTGACAGACACATACAGACTGACAGACAGACACAGACCGACAGACACAGATAGAGACACAGACAAGCAGACAGACAGACAGACAGACAGATAGTCACAGCCATACAGACAGACAAACAGACAGACAGAGAGACAGACAGACAGACAGAAACACAGACAGACAGACAGAAACACAGACAAACACCGACAGACATACACCAACCGACAGACACCAACACAGACAGATATACAGACAGATAGACACAGCCATACAGACAGTAACAGACAGATAGACACAGCCATACAGACACAGACACACACCGACAGACAGACAGACACAGACAGACTGACACGCATACAGACTGACAGACACATACAAACTGACAGACACAGACAGACTGACAGACAGACACAGACAGGAACACAGACAGACAGACAGACAGACAGACAGACAGACAGACACAGCCTGACACGGACAGACAGACCGACACAGACACATACAGACTGACAGACAGACACAGATAGAGACACAGACAGACAGACAGAAACACAGACAGACACCGACAGACATACACCAACCGACAGACACCGACATACACCGACAGAGACAGACATACAGACAGATAGTCACAGCCATACAGACAGTAACAGACAGATAGACAGACCGACCGACAGACAGACACCAACCGACAGACACCGACACAGACAGACATACAGAAAGACAGACACAGCCGTACAGACACAGACACACACCGACAGACAGACAGACAGACACACAGACAGACACCGACAGACATACACCAACCGACAGACATACAGACATACAGACAGATAGACACAGCCATACAGACAGTAACAGACAGATAAACAGACCGACAGACAGACACACAGACAGAAACACAGACATACACCAAACGACAGACACCGACACAGACAGACAAACAGACAGATAGACACAGCCATACAGACAGTAACAGACAGATAGACACAGCCATACAGACACAGACACACACCGACAGACAGACAGACACACAGACCGACCCAGAGACAGAGGCAGACAGTCACAGAGACAGTGACAGAGACAGACAGTCACAGAGACAGACAGTCACAGACACAGTCAGAGACACACAGACGAATGGACGGACACTCAGACGGACACTCAGACGGACACACGGACAGGTAGACGGACACACGGACAGGCAGACGGACACGTGGACGGACACACGGACAGGTAGACGGACACATGGACACGAGGACAGACACACAGACAGGTAGACGGACACACGGACAGTTAGACGGACACGAGGACGGACACACGGACAGGTAGATGGACACACGGACAGGTAGATGGACACACGGAGAGGTAGACGGACACACGGACAGGCAGACGGACACGAGGACGGACACACGGACAGGTAGCCGGACACATGGATACGAGGACAGACACACGGACAGGTAGACGGACACGAGGACAGACACGGACAGGTAGACGGACGTAGACGGACACTCGGACAGGTAGACGGACACGAGGACGGACACACGGACAGGTAGACGGACACACGGACAGGTAGACGGACACACGGACAGGTAGACGGACGCACGGACAGGTAGACGGACACACGGACAGGTAGACGGACACATGGATACGAGGACAGACACACGGACAGGTAGACAGACACGAGGACAGACACTGACAGGTAGACGGACACACACAGGTAGACGGACACTCGGACAGGTAGACGGACACGAGGACGGACACGGACAGGTAGATGGACACACGGATAGGTAGACGGACACGAGGACAGGTAGACGGACACACGGACAGGCAGACGGACACGATGACGGACACACGGACAGGCAGACGGACACGAGGACGGACACACGGGCAGGTAGACGGGCACACGGACAGGTAGACGGACACACGGACAGGTAGACGGACACACGGACGGACACACGGGCAGGTAGACGGACACACGGACAGGTAGACGGACGCACGGACAGGCAGACGGACACACGGACAGGCAGACGGACACACGGACAGGTAGACGGACACACGGACAGGTAGACGGACACACGGACAGGCACACGGACACACGGACAGGCAGACAGACACACGAACAGGTAGACGGACACACGGACAGGTAGACGGACACACGGACAGTTTCCCATGCCAATAAAGCCCCTTGGGGGGAGGGAGAGAGAGAGGTGTGTGACAGCCATCTTGTCTGTGATGTGTTTGCATGTTCTCACTAACAACAAAAAAACACTCCTCAATCAATCACCTCTATTCAACCTCTCTAAACCTGCAACAAGGGTACGAGGGACACACCTGGACGATGTCTGTCACAGTGTGTGTGTTTCCTACGCGACTTCAGAGATTCTCTTTAGTGTCTGATGTATTGCATGTGATCTCTAAGTGTGTGCAATCCTCACTAGGGGTGTGTGTGTGTGTGTGTGTGTGTGTGTGTGTGTGTGTGTGTGTGTGTGTGTGTGTGTGTGTGTGTGTGTGTGTGTGTGTGTGTGTGTGTGTGTGTGTGTGTCGGTATAGTATTGTAAAGGTGTGTTTGTCCTGTCTTTTCCAGATGCACCATCCCATTCAGATGAAGCCTGCAGACAGTGAGAAATCAAACGGTGAGTGATCACACACACTGGGCTGAGTATTGCATGGTCGTGTGTGTGTGTGTGTGTCTGTGGCTCAGTGATCCTGTTTCAGAGAGAGAAAGAGAGATGTATGAATTATTAAAGTGTTCAGGGAGGGGGGGTCAGGGAGAGTTCAACTGTTTTGGCCCCACAGTGAACCAGCCTTTCTCCCTGCGTCTCTCTCTCACTCTCTCACTCTCTCACACACACACACACACACACACACACACAGACAAATGGCTCTATTGCAGATGCGGTTACAACCCCATTTATCCAGCCATAAAGCTTTTCTGTATCTGAGAGAAGCCAGACAGGGACCACGTCCCAATACTAATAGCCTCTTTTCCTCATCCGCTGGACCACTGAAAGTATAGAAGGATTGAGGGTAATAACATTGGGACAGACGGGACAGTACTGGCTGAGCTCCACCCAGAGAGACAGAGGAGTGTCATAAAGCCACTGACAGCACACAGGCATCACTTAAAGCTTAATAAAGACGCTCGTAGCCACATCTTCTAGACTCGACCCACTAAGGGAATACAATGCACTCGAAACCTATAGCTCCATCCATATAAGTCATGATGAGACCTTAATAATGCTTTCCCGCTCCAGACGTCTTCTGTGAGGTTATGAAATAGGACTTGGTAAGATATATCTGTCTCGGTAACGATGATGAGAGCTGAGTAAAGCTCCAGCCGGCTGTGGCTGCAGTCATCATCCACCGTAATGGGAGATAGTAAAGTACGGCCATATGAAATGTATTCGTCTTTCTAATGATAGTACGTTCCATAGACCTTTATTGGAGTTGCTATAACCATGACGAATTGTCGCTAAGCGGTTTGTTGCTTTAGTCAACCAAGAGGTGTGTGTGTGTGTGCTCGCGCGTGTGTTTGCCTTCGCCACACTGCTGTATCGATAGCCCGTCTTCACTTTCCGCTTTCTTTCTTCAAATCTGATCTGGAATCAGTAAAACGCTGTTTCTCTGCTTCCCGATAGGTCACTAACTCGGACTCGGGTCGGCTAACAGATGTTTAGTCACCGTTAAGGATGTCTCTGCGGTTTCTCCATATCCTCTTCTCTGTTAATTCATTACAGTGCTGATAGTGAGCGAACGTACACAGCCGAGTTGGAAGCCTTTGAAACAACACTTATCTTCCCAGTGTTGTTTTTTTTAAACGCACAAACAATTCAAACAGCAAAATAAACAAGTGCTCTATTGATTTCCCAGAGTGCAACAGACCGCTTATCTCTTTCGCCTCCCGGTAAGAGCTGACAGTTTCCTCATTAAAAATGAATTGAATTAGCATTACTCTGAACGGTGAGCAACACATACACACTTTCTCTCTCTTGTCTCTTTCCCACGGTCATACACACACAGAGATAAGAAACAGTAAGTGTCCCTGTCTCTCTCTCACACACACACACGCACACACACACGCACACTGTTACACAGGCCGAGGTATTGCAAGTTAAATGGAGCGATTGGGTCAGAGAGAAAAGGATTAAACAGGAGGAGGAGGAAGAGGAGGAGGGGCAGGCAGACAAAAAGAAACCCGGAGAGATGGGAGAGGAGGAGATGGAGAGAGAGAAACGAATAGAGGGAGAGAGGAACGAATCGAGAGAGAGAGTCGCACAGAGACTTGGTGTTGAAGTGGTAATGAGACATTGATCACAGCCTGCAGATGAAATGCTGAAACTCTCTCTCTCTCTCGTCTCCTTTTTTTTGTGTTTCTCACCCATTTGAATGTCTTCCTCTCTTCCCCTGCAGCGGTGGAGGACAGGAAGCTGTTCATCGGCATGGTGTCGAAGAAATGCAATGAGAACGACATCCGAGTCATGTTCTCTGCGTTCGGACAGATCGAGGAGTGCCGGATCCTGCGAGGGCCCGACGGACTCAGCAGAGGTGTGTGTTTCTTGGGCTCCGTCCATATACACACTCACCCTGACCCCCTCCTCCCTTACCCACCATCCTTTTCACCCCTCCAATCTATTATATCCACCCCCTATTCAGTTCTGAGCCCCTTATCCCTCCCCTGACAGTTCTCTAGGCAGAAGGAGAAAATATGTTCTCCCTCGCTTTTGGCCAACCATAGACCTACTACGCAATCAGCAGTGCAGTGTCCCCCTGAGTCAATCTCCTCTTCACTGCCCCCACCCCCCCTTCACCCCCTCCAATCCCCCTGCCTCCTCTCCTCCCTCCCCCTCCCTCTGTGGTCTCTATGTGCTGAGGAGATGGGGCGGGGTCTGCCAAACCAAACTGTCTGTTCTGCTCGGCGTCACACCTGGCTGTCACTGTCATCGTCACACAGGTTTATGTGGATGTGTCTGTTGTTGTGTGTTTCTCTGTGGGCGTGTCAGTTGATGTGTGTTTCTCTGTGGATGTGTCTGTTGTTGTGTGGTTCTCTGTGGATGTGTCTGTTGTTGTGTGTTTCTCTGTGGATGTGTCAGTTGTGTGTGTTTCTCTGTGGATGTGTCAGTTGTGTGTGTTTCTCTGTGGATGTGTCGGTTGCTGTGTGTTTCTCTGTGGATGTGTCGGTTGCTGTGTGTTTCTCTGTGGATGTGTCGGTTGCTGTGTGTTTCTCTGTGGATATGTCGGTTGCTGTGTGTTTCTCTGTGGGTGTGTCGGTTGTTGTGTGTTTCTCTGTGGATTTGTCGGTTGTTGTTTGTTTCTCTGTGGATGTGTCAGTTGTGTGTGTTTCTCTGTGGATGTGTCAGTTGCTGTGTGTTTCTCTGTGGATGTGTCGGTTGCTGTGTGTTTCTTTGTGGATGTGTCGGTTGCTGTGTGTTTCTCTGTGGATATGTCGGTTGCTGTGTGTTTCTCTGTGGGTGTGTCGGTTGTTGTGTGTTTCTCTGTGGATTTGTCGGTTGTTGTTTGTTTCTCTGTGGATGTGTCAGTTGTGTGTGTTTCTCTGTGGATGTGTCAGTTGCTGTGTGTTTCTCTGTGGATGTGTCAGTTGTGTGTGTTTCTCTGTGGATGTGTCGGTTGCTGTGTGTTTCTCTGTGGATGTGTCGGTTGCTGTGTGTTTCTCTGTGGATGTGTCGGTTGCTGTGTGTTTCTCTGTGGATGTGTCAGTTGTGTGTGTTTCTCTGTGGATGTGTCGGTTGCTGTGTGTTTCTCTGTGGGTGTGTCGGTTGTTCTTTCTGTTACTGTTGACCGTCTCTCATTATCTGAAGGTCTCTTCTTTTCTCCTCAAGGTGCCTCTAGCCACTAGCCGTCTCTAATACTCTACTATCACACACACTCAGTCCTCCACTCTCTCTCTGTCCTCCTGTCCCTTCATCCTCCCCTCTCTCTCTGTCCTCCTGTCCCTTCATCCTCCCCTCTCTCTCTCTCTCTCTCTCTCTCTTTCTCTCTCTCTCTTCTTCTCAATCACGTGTCTGTTGTCCTCATGAATATTAGAACCTCGGTCTGTCCCCCTTTACTGCACATAACCTCCACAAACCCCAGGCTTCTTAACATGCCTGTCAGAGCAGTCTTAGTCTAGCCTGGTCCAGAGCAGTAAATACATGAATCAGAGTGAGGCTGCAGATAAATAGGCCTTCAAGTGGGTCTGCCTGTCCCACCTGGCTCTGCGCGAACACGGAGCTGCTATTAAACCACAGTATCAATCAGAAGCCTGTTCTGTTCCGCCACCCACTATTAATAAAATATGGATCACACCACTGGTGGATCCACGGCTGGGCCTGGGGAGCTACCCTACATTCATGAAAGGACTGTTCTCTTTCTCCTCTCCTATCGGAGCCCGCTGCATGACGACAGGATGCGGCCCGCTAGATATTTATAGCGTCGGCTAGGCGGCTAAATCCCATCTTCTTCGCTGGATGGTGAAAAACATACTGGAATGGAAAGAGAAGCTTTTATCAGGACATTTTTTATCACTGACCGTAATATGGTTCAGATCAACAGAGGGGTTTATTTTGGGTATCGAACGAAGGAACAGGCTCGGAAACTAACGAACGCATTTTGGTGGAAGAAAGAGAGAATGTCTGTCTTCTATTGTAAAATGCCTCATTGGTTCTATGGTATAACGGCCAGTAAACAGTATTTCAATGGCGAGTCCACAGGAACTGCCTGGCCTTTTAAGAGTTGGTGAAAGACTGAGAGTAGATTAAAAAGACCCAGTCTAGCAGGTCACCTTAACCGGGGGATTCTCTCTGTAGCATAACAACTGGGTCATGTACTCTGAGGTTTTTCAAGCTATTTTAAAGATGTTGGCCCATCTAGAATTACCCCACATTAGTTTCTCTAACTTGCTCAAAGATGACCGACCTTGGCCTTTCTCAACTGATGCCAGATCAGCAAGACCCTGGACAGTCTTCTCACACTTTAACCCCAAGGCAACTTCATCTGCCACATCTTGCTACAGCACAGACCTGGTTAGGTTTTATGGGTGCTGTTAGGCAGGCCCATAATGAATAGTCTAGACTATCCCTAACCCTCAACCCTGTTCTGTCACAGAGGACGAGACAATCATAAAGGTAGAGGAGGAATCACAGACACTCATCTGTTCTCTCCTTCATTCCCTTTCTCACTCGTCTTCCTCCCCTCCATCCTCTCTGTTTCTCTCTCTCTCTCTCGCTCTCTCTGTCTCTCTCTCTCTCTCTCTCTCTGTCTCTCTCTCACACACACACACTCACCCATTCACTCACTCGTATACTCTCTCTTTCTGTCTCTCTCTCGCTCTCTCTCACACACACACTCACTCGTATTCTTTCTCTTTCTGTCTCTCTTTCCATCCGTCCACCCCCACCCCATGCACACAGTTCTGACTAGATGACCTGTCTGCTAGCTAGCTAACTGTATCCTGTGCAGTCAGCTAGCTACAAAGTGTGTGTGGAGTGGGTCTGGGGACGGCTGTGCTACTACTGCTAGCATGGCTCACTGTGTGTTAGTGTGTTAGCGTGTTAGCTTGGGGGGTGGGGGTGTTGAAGCTCTCCTCCAGTATATTGACACTGCCTCTCTCTGATCACTCCCCAACCAACAGGCCTCAGCCAGCGGGAAGCCAACGTTAAGGGTAATACCATTTAATTTAATACTAGTCTATTACCCAACAATTTTGATCCAACCGATCAAACTCCAAATCGCCAAATAGTTAAGAGTTCCCAAAGAATGTGCACCATTCTGCCCGCCACATGCACTCTCCCTCCCTCCCCCAAGATTTGCTCAATTTGTGTGATTTTCTGTGATGTCTTTTCAGAATGCATTCTTCATAGAACCCTAGAGACGGTTTGTCACAGTCGTCCGCCCCGCCCCGGCTCCCTCCCCTCTCTCTCTTGTCGGCTTCATGTCCCAGAATAGGACAGTAAGAGAGAAGGAGGGGGGAGAGAGAGAGAGGGAGGGAGAGGAGGAAGAGGGGGCATCCAATCAGACACACAATGCAGGCCTAATGAGTTCAAATCGTTTTAATGCAAATTGGACAGATTTACATTCTCTAGAAGAGTGGGAGGAAGAGTGACTGGGGAAGATGAAGAGTGGGAGGATACTAGTACAACCAGTTATTTCTGTGTAGGAGCGAGAGAGAGATGGGCAGAGAGAGAAAGAAAGAGGCTGGGAAAGATGAAGAGGGAGGGAGGGAGCTTCAACCACCCCACCTCATCTCAATGCTCAAGTCATCAACAGCCATCCCCATTGGCGCACGACAACCTGCCAATCAAAACTCTTACTGATTCTGATTGGAGTTGTCCTATTGTAGATGGGGTTGGGTGTGGTCGTCATGGTGCTAGCTGTGCTCTTTGGCTGTTGTTCCTTAGCAACCTGAAAACACTGTTGTCTGCTTGTTTAGTTCTCTGTACAATCTCTGTTTTGGGTTTATAACAACGACGTGTCCAACCCTTTTGTCTTGTCTTGTTTTTCTTGTCTCCTCCTCTTCCTCCTCCCGTTCCTTCTCCTCTCCCTCTATCCCATTGTCCTCTTCCTCCTCCCGTTCCTTCTCCTCTTCCTCTATCCCATTGTCCTCTTCCTCCTCCCGTTCCTTCTCCTCTCCCTCTATCCCATTGTCCTCTTCCTCCTCCCGTTCCTTCTCCTCTCCCCCTATCCCATTGTCCTCTTCCTCCTCCCGTTCCTTCTCCTCTCCCTCGATCCCATTGTCCTCTCCCTCCTCCCGTTCCTTCTCTTCTCCCCCTATCCCATTGTCCTCTTCCTCCTCCCGTTCCTTCTCCTCTCCATCTATCCCATTGTCCTCTCCCTCCTCCCGTTCCTTCTCTTCTCCCCCTATCCCATTGTCCTCTTCCTCCTCCCGTTCCTTCTCCTCTCCCTCTATCCCATTGTCCTCTTCCTCCTCCCGTTCCTTCTCCTCTCCCCCTATCCCATTGTCCTCTTCCTCCTCCCGTTCCTTCTCTTCTCCCCCTATCCCATTGTCCTCTTCCTCCTCCCGTTCCTTCTCCTCTCCCCCTATCCCATTGTCCTCTCCCTCCTCCCGTTCCTTCTCTTCTCCCTCTATCCCATTGTCCTCTTCCTCCTCCCGTTCCTTCTCTTCTCCCCCTATCCCATTGTCCTCTCCCTCCTCCCGTTCCTTCTCTTCTCCCCCTATCCCATTGTCCTCTTCCTCCTCCCGTTCCTTCTCCTCTTCCTCTATCCCATTGTCCTCTTCCTCCTCCCGTTCCTTCTCCTCTCCCTCTATCCCATTGTCCTCTCCCTCCTCCCGTTCCTTCTCTTCTCCCTCTATCCCATTGTCCTCTTCCTCCTCCCGTTCCTTCTCTTCTCCCCCTATCCCATTGTCCTCTTCCTCCTCCCGTTCCTTCTCCTCTCCCCCTATCCCATTGTCCTCTCCCTCCTCCCGTTCCTTCTCTTCTCCCTCTATCCCATTGTCCTCTTCCTCCTCCCGTTCCTTCTCTTCTCCCCCTATCCCATTGTCCTCTCCCTCCTCCCGTTCCTTCTCTTCTCCCCCTATCCCATTGTCCTCTTCCTCCTCCCGTTCCTTCTCCTCTCCCTCTATCCCATTGTCCTCTTCCTCCTCCCGTTCCTTCTCTTCTCCCCCTATCCCATTGTCCTCTCCCTCCTCCCGTTCCTTCTCTTCTCCCCTATCCCATTGTCCTCTTCCTCCTCCCGTTCCTTCTCTTCTCCCCCTATCCCATTGTCCTCTCCCTCCTCCCGTTCCTTCTCTTCTCCCCCTATCCCATTGTCCTCTTCCTTCTCCCGTTCCTTCTCCTCTCCCCCTATCCCATTGTCCTCTTCCTCCTCCCGTTCCTTCTCCTCTCCCCCTATCCCATTGTCCCTCCCTCCCTCCCTCCCTCCCTCCCTCCCTCCCTCCCTCCCTCACACCATCTCTCCATCCCTCCCCTCCTCCCTCCCTCCCACATCCCTCCCTCCCACCATCCCTCCCTCCCTCCCTCACACCATCTCTCCATCCCTCCCCTCCTCCCTCCCTCCCACATCTCTCCATCCCTCCCCTCCTCCCTCCCTCTCACATCTCTCCATCCCTCCCCTCCTCCCTCCCTCCCACATCTCTCCATCCCTCCCCTCCTCCCCCCTCCCACCATCTCTCCCTCCCTCCCTCCCTCCCTCCCTCACACCATCTCTCCATCCCTCCCTCCCTCACACCATCTCTCCATCCCTCCCTCCCTCCCTCCCTCCCTCCCTCCCTCCCTCCCTCCCTCCCTCCCTCCCTCCCTCCCTCCCTCCCTCCCTCCCTCTCTCTCTCTCTCTCTCTCTCCCTCCCTCCCTCCCTCCCTCCCTCCCTCCCTCCCTCCCTCCCTCCCTCCCTCCCTCCCTCCCTCCCTCCCTCCCTCCCTCCCTCACACCAATCTCTCCCTCCCTCCCTCCCTCACACCATCTCTCCATCCCTCCCTCCCTCACACCATCTCTCCATCCCTCCCCTCCCTCCCTACAGGATGTGCGTTTGTCACCTTTTCTACAAGGGCTATGGCACAGAATGCAATCAAAGCCATGCACCAGTCTCAGACTATGGAGGTACTGTACCCTCGCCCTTTCTCTTCAATTTCCTCTCTCCGTCTCTCTCTCTCCATCTCTCTCTCTCTCCCTTAATCTGTTAATCTCTCTCTCTCTCGCCATATGTCTGTCAATCTCTCTCTCTATCTTTTGTCATCTCATTCTCCACCTCTCTCTCTCGCTCTCGCTCTCCATCTAACCATCTCTCTCTCCATCTCTCTCTCTCTCGCCATCTCTCCATCTCTCTCGCCATCTCTCCATCTCTCTCGCCATCTCTCCATCTCTCTCTCTCGCCATCTCTCCATCTCTCTCGCCATCTCTCCATCTCTCTCTCTCTCGCCATCTCTCCATCTCTCTCTCTCTCGCCATCTCTCCATCTCTCTCGCCATCTCTCCATCTCTCTCGCCATCTCTCCATCTCTCTCTCTCTCGCCATCTCTCCATCTCTCTCGGCATCTCTCCATCTCTCTCTCTCTCGCCATCTCTCCATCTCTCTCTCCATCTCTCTCGCCATCTCTCCATCTCTCTCTCTCTCGCCATCTCTCCATCTCTCTCGCCATCTCTCCATCTCTCTCGCCATCTCTCCATCTCTCTCGCCATCTCTCCATCTCTCCATCTCTCTCTCCATCTCTCTCTCTCTCTCCATCTCTCCATCTCTCTCTCTCTCTCCATCTCTGTGTGATAGAATCTGTCGGATGCTGTCACATGCTCGTCATCCTTTGGCCAAATATGTCAACGTAGGAAAAAGAAGAAAAGTCACTTTCAAAACTCAGAACAGCAGTCATTCTTCCCAGAAAAAGAAAAACATAAAAGCATTGGGAAAAAAGTGTCAAAACAGACAAGATAACATAAGCAAGGACCCCAGATCACACTGATCAGCCTGACTGGCTCTGTTAAGGATGTCACACTCCTCAGAAAGAGAAGAGATGAGACAGGCAGCATTATAGACGCCCACATTTAGACAGGACCCCCATCAGTGACCCTATGACCTCTCTATTGCCATGGCGATGGCCATTGGGAGTGTGTCTGTGTGGGCTGTGGTGTCCTTGTCAGTTTGTAGGGTTTTTGACAGTAGGAGATGACAGGGATGTGATTGCAGGAGAATTACAGGGCCTTGGTCAGGCGTGTGTGTGTGTGTGTGTGTGTGTGTGTGTGTGTGTGTGTGTGTGTGTGTGTGTGTGTGTGTGTGTGTGTGTGTGTGTGTGTGTGTGTGTGTGTGTGTGTGTGTGCGAGCGAGCGAGCGATCTGGTAATGACACAGTGTATTAAAGACAGAGATTGACAGTCACCTTGGTGGCTCTCTCATTATGGCTGAGGATGATGGTAGCCATCCATATTGATGTGCTGTGACCCTGACAGGAAAAGGGCTGAGGATGATGGTAGCCATCCATATTGATGTGCTGTGACCCTGACAGGAAAAGGGCTGAGGATGATGGTAGCCATCCATATTGATGTGCTGTGACCCTGACAGGAAAAGGGCTGAGGATGATGGTAGCCATCCATATTGATGTGCTGTGACCCTGACAGGAAAAGGGCTGAGGATGATGGTAGCCATCCATATTGATGTGCTGTGACCCTGACAGGAAAAGGGCTGAGGATGATGGTAGCCATCCATATTGATGTGCTGTGACCCTGACAGGAAAAGGGCTGAGGATGATGGTAGCCATCCATATTGATGTGCTGTGACCCTGACAGGAAAAGGGCTGAGGATGATGGTAGCCATCCATATTGATGTGCTGTGACCCTGACAGGAAAAGGGCTGAGGATGATGGTAGCCATCCATATTGATGTGCTGTGACCCTGACAGGAAAAGGGCTGAGGATGATGGTAGCCATCCATATTGATGTGCTGTGACCCTGACAGGAAAAGGGCTGAGGATGATGGTAGCCATCCATATTGATGTGCTGTGACCCTGACAGGAAAAGGGCTGAGGATGATGGTAGCCATCCATATTGATGTGCTGTGACCCTGACAGGAAAAGGGCTGAGGATGATGGTAGCCATCCATATTGATGTGCTGTGACCCTGACAGGAAAAGGGCTGAGGATGATGGTAGCCATCCATATTGATGTGCTGTGACCCTGACAGGAAAAGGGCTGTCTGTGGCGTCCCTTTATGTCTCAGTATGTACACACAATCTACCATTGTGTGTGTGTCTGTCTGTGTGTACGTGCTTGTATACATGTCTATGATGTCTGTGTCGTGCGTGCGTGTGTGTGTGTGTGTGTGTGTGTGACTTTGCATTGCAGTTTGTGTGTTTACCCCCCATATTGCTCTTAATCAGTGTTTATACTATTTATACCATCATAACCTTCTGTACCATGGCCCAGTTAACTTTCCCAATATTTCACACACACATAAAGCCCCAAACAGGAGGCAGAGATTGCAGTGGACAATGATAATGGAACAAATGTTAATTTCCATGTGAAAAACATGCTGCTGACTAGCTCTGGGCAGGACCCAAACTGCTGCTCCGTTTTTGTAATGTCCCCAGTTTGCAATTTAAAAGTAATTACTTTGGGTCCGAACGAGGATTGGTAAATAGAGTTTGGTTATTGTCTTGGCTCTATCGTCCCCCACTGTTTTAGATTGTGAGCCTGTGTGTCTGTGTGTGTGCATTTCTATGTGTATTTGTGTGACTTTGCCTTTCACTAATGGCCTTGTCACTGTCGTATCCATTCTCATTATACTCTGGCATTCAGGACACACACACACACACACACACACACACACACACACACTTTATAAATGTCACGGCATTATGAAAGTGGATATGGACAGGACAGGTCATTTACGAGAAAGCACATTCATTTACACACCCATGTACGCACACACACACGTGCACGCATGCGCGCACACACAAACACAGAGAGAGAGAGAGAGAGAGGCGGATGTTGACTATTCCCGGTAGAGAGAAGTAGGGCAGACTAATGTGGTTGTATTTGTGTTACTCACGGTGCTCTGTAAAGCCTGGTGATTTGTGGCTGTGTGTATAATATTCATCCTGCCTATAAAGGCTGTTTGAGTGGTTAGAGGGCTGTTCGCTCTGCTCTGGCTAATATCAGGGCCGGCTCCAGGTATAAGCGACATAAGTGACCTAAGCAAAGAAGATTTTGTGGGGGGGAACTCAACTTACTGTTGAGATTTAGAATAGTAGAATACACAAGGTGCAATTTCAAAATTTGGTTGTGCAGGAAATTTGCTTTAGAACTGCCACATATTCTTTCTGCCCCATGTCAAAATGGCTAGAACTACCACATATTCTTTCTGCCCCATGTCAAAATGGCTAGAACTGCCACATGTTCTTTCTGCCCCATGTCAAAATGGCTAGAACTGCCACATGTTCTTTCTGCCCCATGTCAAAATGGCTAGAACTACCACATATTCTTTCTGCCCCATGTCAAAATGGCTAGAACTGCAAGAAATTAGCTGTAAAATGACTCAGAAATGGCTCTCCACCCCATGTCAAAATGGCTAGAACTGCAGGAAATTAGCTGTAAAATGACTCAGAAATGGCTCTCCACCTCATGTCAAAATGGCTAGAACTGCAGGAAATTAGCTGTAAAATGACTCAGAAATGGCTCTCCACCCCATGTCAAAATGGCTAGAACTGCAGGAAATTAGCTGTAAAATGACTCAGAAATGGCTCTCCACCCCATGTCAAAATGGCTAGAACTGCAGGAAATTAGCTGTAAAATGACTCAGAAATGGCTTTCCACCCCATGTCAAAATGGCTAGAACTGCAGGAAATTAGCTGTAAAATGACTCAGAAATGGCTCTCCACCCCATGTCAAAATGGCTAGAACTGCAGGAAATTAGCTGTAAAATGACTCAGAAATGGCTCTCCACCCCATGTCAAAATGGCTAGAACTGCAGGACATTAGCTGTAAAATGACTCAGAAATGGCTCTCCACCCCATGTCAAAATGGCTAGAACTGCAGGAAATTAGCTGTAAAATGACTCAGAAATGGCTCTCCACCCCATGTCAAAATGGCTAGAACTGCAGGAAATTAGCTGTAAAATGACTCAGAAATGGCTCTCCACCCCATGTCAAAATGGCTAGAACTGCAGGAAATTAGCTGTAAAATGACTCAGAAATGGCTCTCCACCCCATGTCAAAATGGCTAGAACTGCAGGAAATTAGCTGTAAAATGACTCAGAAATGGCTCTCCACCCCATGTCAAAATGGCTAGAACTGCAGGAAATTAGCTGTAAAATGACTCAGAAATGGCTCTCCACCCCATGTCAAAATGGCTAGAACTGCAGGAAATTAGCTGTAAAATGACTCAGAAATGGCTCTCCACCCCATGTCAAAATGGCTAGAACTGCAGGAAATTAGCTGTAAAATGACTCAGAAATGGCTCTCCACCCCATGTCAAAATGGCTAGAACTGCAGGAAATTAGCTGTAAAATGACTCAGAAATGGCTCTCCACCCCATGGCAAAATGTGTAGAATTACTGAAAATGTACTTTAAAATGTAAATGTTTCTCTCTGCTTTCAAGAGGGGGGGCCAAAATGTTTTGATCTCCACAACCAAATCTCGCTCAGGGCCCCCAAAAGCTAGGGCCGGCCCTGGCTAATATCAGGACTTCTAGAGACCAAGGATACGCACAACACAGTAAGTGGATTGTGAGTGAGGAAACACAGCCATGTATGTTTGGAGACTGGACAAACTAGACAAGTTAATGGGAGAAAAAATAGGGATGTAGGGATGGAGAGATTGACACAGTGAGGGAGGTATAAGCAGAGAAACAGCCGTCTCTGTGTCTGCTATTTACCACCAGCCCATTAAAACTAACAAGCTCATATGTCCTATGACGGGTTGGTTGTTCAGTAACAAAACTCACGCATGCGCAACTATGGGGCAAAACAGATGATTGGCTTAGACGATTGACAATATGTAAACTATATTTCATCTCCAATGTTTTTTGAAACCATAAATAGTACTAATAATAATTGCACAATGAGCAATTGTCTCTCAAATACACTACATGACCAAACGTATGTGGACACCTGCTCGTCGAACATCTCATTCCAAAATCATGGGCATTAATATGGAGTTGGTCCCCCCTTTGCCGCTATAACAGCCTCCACTCTTCTGAGAAGGCTTTCCGCTAGGTTTTGGAACTGCGGGGACTTGCTTCCATTCAGCCACAAGAGCATTAGAGAGGTCGGGCACTGATGTTGGGCGATTAGGCCTGGCTCGCAGTCGGCATTCCAATTCATCCCAAAGGTGTTCGATGGGGTTGAGGTCAGGGCTCTGTGCAGGCCAGTCACGTTATTCCACACCAATCTCGACAAACCATTTCTGTATGGACCTCGCTTTGTGCACGGGGGCATTTTCATGCTGAAACAGGAAAGAACCTTCCCCAAACTGTTCCCCACAGAATCATCTAGAATGTCATTGTATGCTTTAGCTTTAAGATTTCCCTTCACTGGAGCTAAGGGCCCAGCCCGAACCATGAAAAACATCCCCAGACCATTATTCCTCTTCCACCAAACTGCATTTGACACTATGCACTCAGGGAGGTAGCGTTCTCCTGGCATCCACCAAACACAGATTCGTCTCACGAACTGCCAAATGGTGAAGCGTGATTCATCACTCCAGAGAAGGCGTTTCCACTGCTCCAGAGTCCATTGGTGGCAAGCTTTACACCACTTCAGCCAACGCTTGGCATTGCACATGGTGATCTTAGGCTTGTGCTCAGCCATGGAAACCCATTTCATGAAGTTCCTGATGAACAGGTCTTGTGCTGACGTTGCTTACCGAGCCAGTTTGGAACTCGATTTTTACGCGCTTCAGCACTCGCCGGTCTCGTTCTGTGGCCTCGTGTGGCCTACCACTTTGCGGCTGAGCCGTTGTTGCTCCTAGACGTTTCAAATTCACGATAACAGCTCTAGCGGGGCAGAAATTTGATGAACTGACTTGTTGGAACGGTGGCATCCTATGACGGTGCCACGTTGAAAGTCACTGAGCTCTTCAGTAAGGACATTCTACTGCCAATGTTTGACTATGGAGATTGAATGGCTGTGTACTCAATTTTATACACCTGTCAGCAACGGGTTTGACTGAAATAGCCGAATCCACTAATTTGGGTCCACATACTGTTGTAGATATAATGTACATCATTACAGTTGTCGGTTAGCTAGCTAGCAAATTTGAGCCATATTAGCATAGACGTGACATCAGTCAAAACAACTCTAGAACAAGATAAAAATAGCTGAAACGCGCCACTTACGATTCCCCACATGGCAGCTTGTCATTGTTGCTAGCTAACTGGCCATCCAGAGTCACA
Source organism: Oncorhynchus mykiss (assembly GCF_057628025.1). Lineage (NCBI taxonomy): Eukaryota > Metazoa > Chordata > Actinopteri > Salmoniformes > Salmonidae > Oncorhynchus > Oncorhynchus mykiss. The sequence goes on from NC_143036.1 coordinate 59,892,242, forward strand.
ACAACACACAGCCTTCTGCCACATTGTCAGCTAACCCATTTATATGTATAAGTCTGACTGACCATATAAGGCTACATATATCATATCCTTATTTAACTAGGCAAGTCAGTTAAGAACAAATCCAGGTGTGAAACACGAAAGGGACTCAGGGGGTTATGCTAATGTGATATAGGGTAAATTAATCAGAAAGAAAAAAAGCGCACACATCCCTGGGTCGCTCCTCTTTTCAGTTCACTGCAGCTAGCGACTGGAACGAGCTGCAACAAACACTCAAACTGGACAGTTTTATCTCAAAGACTCAATCATGGACACTTACTGACAGTTGTGGCTGCTTTGTGTGTCTCCGCAGAAGGCATTGTGCCTTTTAGTAGGCCGTCATTGTAAATAAGAATTTGTTCTTAACTGACTTGCCTAGTTAAATAAATGTTAAATAAATAAAAATGAAAATTATCATTAGCAGCAGACTCGTACATTTCCTCAGGGAAAACAATGTACTGAGCAAATGTCAAATAGTCTTATTACCAAATTACTGTACAACAGACCACGTATTCACCCTGCACACCCTAACTGACAAACAAACAAAACAAAACAAAGGCAAAGTCTTCTCATGTTTTGTTGATTTCCCAAAAACTTTTTACTCAATTTGGCAAGAGAATCTGCTATACAAATTGATAGATAGTGGTGTTGCGGGAAAAACATACAACATTATAAAATACATGTACACAAACAACAAGTGTGAGGTTAAAATAGGCAAAAAACACACATTTCTTTCCACATGGCTGTGGGGTGAGGCAGGGATGCAGCTTAAGCACCACCCTCTTCAACATATATCAATGAATTGGCGATGGCAGTCTGCAGCACCTGGCCTCACCCTGCTAGAATCTGATGTCAAATGTGTACTGTTTGTCTACTGTGTACTGTTTGCTGATCAAATCAAATCAAATCACATTTTATTTGTCACATACACATGGTTAGCAGATGTTAATGCGAGTGTAGCGAAATGCTTGTGCTTCTAGTTCCGACAATGCAGTAATAACCAACAAGTAATCTAACTAACAATTCCAAAACTACTGTCTTATACACACAAGTGTAAGGGGATAATGAATACAGTGCCTTGCGAAAGTATTCGGCCCCCTTGAACTTTGCGACCTTTTGCCACATTTCAGGCTTCAAACATAAAGATATAAAACTGTATTTTTTTGTGAAGAATCAACAACAAGTGGGACACAATCATGAAGTGGAACGACATTTATTGGATATTTCAAACTTTTTTAACAAATCAAAAACTGAAAAATTGGGCGTGCAAAATTATTCAGCCCCTTTACTTTCAGTGCAGCAAACTCTCTCCAGAAGTTCAGTGAGGATCTCTGAATGATCCAATGTTGACCTAAATGACTAATGATGATAAATACAATCCACCTGTGTGTAATCAAGTCTCCGTATAAATGCACCTGCACTGTGATAGTCTCAGAGGTCCGTTAAAAGCGCAGAGAGTATCATGAAGAACAAGGAACACACCAGGCAGGTCCGAGATACTGTTGTGAAGAAGTTTAAAGCCGGATTTGGACACAAAAAGATTTCCCAAGCTTTAAACATCCCAAGGAGCACTGTGCAAGCGATAATATTGAAATGGAAGGAGTATCAGACCACTGCAAATCTACCAAGACCTGGCCGTCCCTCTAAACTTTCAGCTCATACAAGGAGAAGACTGATCAGAGATGCAGCCAAGAGGCCCATGATCACTCTGGATGAACTGCAGATATCTACAGCTGAGGTGGGAGACTCTGTCCATAGGACAACAATCAGCCGTATATTGCACAAATCTGGCCTTTATGGAAGAGTGGCAAGAAGAAAACCATTTCTTAAAGATATCCATAAAAAGTCTTGTTTAAAGTTTGCCACAAGCCACCTGGGAGACACACCAAACATGTGGAAGAAGGTGCTCTGGTCAGATGAAACCAAAATTGAACTTTTTGGCAACAATGCAAAACGTTATGTTTGGCGTAAAAGCAACACAGCTGAACACACCATCCCCACTGTCAAACATGGTGGTGGCAGCATCATGGTTTGGGCCTGCTTTTCTTCAGCAGGGACAGGGAAGATGGTTAAAATTGATGGGAAGATGGATGGAGCCAAATACAGGACCATTCTGGAAGAAAACCTGATGGAGTCTGCAAAAGACCTGAGACTGGGACGGAGATTTGTCTTTCAACAAGACAATGATCCAAAACATAAAGCAAAATCTACAATGGAATGGTTCAAAAATAAACATATCCAGGTGTTAGAATGGCCAAGTCAAAGTCCAGACCTGAATCCAATCGAGAATCTGTGGAAAGAACTGAAAACTGCTGTTCACAATGCTCTCCATCCAACCTCACTGAGCTCGAGCTGTTTTGCAAGGAGGAATGGGAAAAAAATTCAGTCTCTCGATGTGCAAAACTGATAGAGACATACCCCAAGCGACTTACAGCTGTAATCGCAGCAAAAGGTGGCGCTACAAAGTATTAACTTAAGGGGGCTGAATAATTTTGCACGCCCAATTTTTCAGTTTTTGATTTGTTAAAAAAGTTTGAAATATCCAATAAATGTCGTTCCACTTCATGATTGTGTCCCACTTGTTGTTGATTCTTCACAAAAAAATACAGTTTTATATCTTTATGTTTGAAGCCTAAAATGTGGCAAAAGGTCGCAAAGTTCAAGGGGGCCAAATACTTTCGCAAGGCACTGTATGTACATAAAGATATATGAATGAGTGATGGTACAGAGCGGCATAGGCAAGATACAGTAGATGGTATCGAGTACAGTATATACATATGAGATGAGTATGTAAACAAAGTGGCATACTTAAAGTGGCTAGTAATACATGTATTACATAAAGATGCAGTAGATGATATAGAGTACAGTATATATGTATACATATGAGATGAATAATGTAGGGTATTTAAACATTATATTAGTTAGCATTGTTTAAAGTGGCTAGTGATATATTTTACATCATTTCCCATCCATTCCCATTATTAAAGTGGCTGGAGTTGAGTCAGTGTGTTGGCAGCAGCCACTCAATGTTAGTGGTGGCTGTTTAACAGTCTGATGGCCTTGAGATAGAAGCTGTTTCAGTCTCTCGGTCCCAGCTTTGATGCACCTGTACTGACCTCGCCTTCTGGATGATAGCGGGGTGAACAGGCAGTGGCTCGGGTGGTTGTTGTCCTTGATGATCTTTATGGCCTTCCTGTAACATCGGGTGGTGTAGGTGTCCTGGAGGGCAGGTAGTTTGCCCCCGGTGATGCGTTGTGCAGACCTCCCTACTCTCTGGAGAGCCTTACGGTTGTGGGCGGAGCAGTTGCCGTACCAGGCGGTGATACAGCCCGCCAGGATGCTCTCGATTGTGCATCTGTAGAAGTTTGTGAGTGCTTTTGGTGACAAGCCGAATTTCTTCAGCCTCCTGAGGTTGAAGAGGCGCTGCTGCGCCTTCTTCACGATGCTGTCTGTGTGAGTGGACCAATTCAGTTTGTCTGTGATGTGTATGCCGAGGAACTTAAAACTTGCTACCCTCTCCACTACTGTTCCATCGATGTGGATAGGGGGGTGTTCCCTCTGCTGTTTCCTGAAGTCCACAATCATCTCCTTAGTTTTGTTGACGTTGAGTGTGAGGTTATTTTCCTGACACCACACTCCGAGGGCCCTCACCTCCTCCCTGTAGGCCGTCTAGTCGTTGTTGGTAATCAAGCCTACCACTGTTGTGTCGTCCGCAAACTTGATGATTGAGTTGGAGGTGTGCGAGGCCACGCAGTCGTGGGTGAACAGGGAGTACAGGAGAGGGCTCAGAACGCACCCTTGTGGGGCCCCAGTGTTGAGGATCAGCGGGGTGGAGATGTTGTTGCCTACCCTCACCACCTGGGGGCGGCCCGTCAGGAAGTCCAGTACCCAGTTGCACAGGGCGGGGTCGAGACCCAGGGTCTCGAGCTTGATGACGAGCTTGGAGGGTACTATGGTGTTAAATGCCGAGCTGTTGTCGATGAACAGCATTCTCACATAGGTATTCCTCATTTCCAGATGGGTTAGGGCAGTGTGCAGTGTGGTTGAGATTGCATCGTCTGTGGACCTATTTGGGCGGTAAGCTAATTGGAGTCGGTCTAGGGTGTCAGGTAGGGTGGAGGTGATATGGTCCTTGACTAGTCTCTCAAAGCACTTCATGATGACGGAAGTGAGTGCTACGGGGCGGTAGTCGTTTAGCTCAGTTACCTTAGCTTTCTTGGGAACAGGAACAATGGTGGCCCTCTTGAAGCATGTGGGAACAGCAGACTGGGATAGGGATTGATTGAATATGTCCGTAAACACACCAGCCAGCTGGTCTGCGCATGCTCTGAGGGCGCGGCTGGGGATGCCGTCTGGGCCTGCAGCCTTGCGAGGGTTAACACGTTTAAATGTTTTACTCACCTCGGCTGCAGTGAAGGAGAGGCCGCATGTTTTGGTTGCAGGCCGTGTCAGTGTCACTGTATTGTCCTCAAAGCGGGCAAAAAAGTTATTTAGTCTACCTGGGAGCAAGACATCCTGGTCCGTGACGAGGCTGGTTTTCTTTTTGTAATCCGTGATTGACTGTAGACCCTGCCACATACCTCTTGTGTCTGAGCCGTTGAATTGAGATTCTACTTTGTCTCTATACCGACGCTTGTTTGATTGCCTTGCGTAGGGAATAGCTACACTGTTTGTATTCGGTCATGTTTTCGGTCACCTTGCCCTGATTAAAAGCAGTGGTTCGCGCTTTCAGTTTCACGTGAATGCTGCCATCAATCCGCGGTTTCTGGTTTGGGAATGTTTTAATCGTTGCTATGAGAACGACATCTTCAACGCACGTTCTAATGAACTCGCTCACCGAATCAGCGTATTCGTCAATGTTGTTGTCTGACGCAATACGAAACATATCCAAGTCCACGTGATGGAAGCAGTCTTGGAGTGTGGAATCAGATTGGTCGGACCAGCGTTGAACAGACCTCAGCGTGGGAGCTTCTTGTTTTAGTTTCTGTCTGTAGGCAGGGATCAACAAAATGGAGTCGTGGTCAGCTTTTCTTAAAGGAGGGCGGGGCAGGGCCTTATATGCGTCGCGGAAGTTAGAATAGCAGTGATCCAAGGTTTTGCCAGCCCTGGTTGCATAATCGATATGCTGATACAATTTAGGGAGTCTTGTTTTCAGATTAGCCTTGTTAAAATCCCCAGCTACAATGAATGCAGCCTCAGGATGTATGAATTCCAGTTTGATGATCTGGTGCTTCTGTCCCCAACCAAGGAGGGCCTACAGCAGCACCTAGAAATTCTGCACATATTCTGTCAGACCTGGGCCCTGATAGTAACTCTCAGTAAGACAAAAATAATGGTTTTCCAAAAAAGGTCCAGTTTTCAGGACCACAAATACAAACTCTATCTAGACAACATTGCCCTAAAGCACACAAAAAACTATACATACCTCGGCCTAAACATCAGTGCCACAGGTAACTTCCGCATAGCTGTAAACGAGCTGAGAGACAAGGCAAGAAGGGCCTTCTATGCCATCAAAAGGAACATAAAATTCAACGTACCGATTAGGATCTGGCAAAAAATACATGAATCAGTTATAGAACCCATTGCCCTTTATTGTTGTGAGGTCTGGGGTCCTCTCACCAACCAAGATTTCACAAAATGGGACAAACACCAAATTGAGACTCTCCATGGTAATGTTAGAAGATTAGTGTACATAGAATTATAATAGGGAGAATAGTGTACAATAGTAGGCTATGCTCTCGTCTATTGCCTGCTCTAACCATGGAACTGTGGGATGCAGCCTGGTCTTATAGACTAGACGTAACATAGTGAAAGTAAATCCGGGACACCTAATTTAGTATGATATGTTTGGCATGGTTACATAAGACAGATGGTTAATTGAGGCAGAAACGAAAGTAGGGTATTTGGTCGGACGTATAACGCGCGAACGTCGATCAATCCAAAGATCCAAAGTTGAAATCTCTTCACGGACGACTTTAGCTAATTAGCAACTTTTCAACCACTTACTACTTTTTTTTAGCTATTCAGCATGTTAGCTAACCCTTCCCCGAACCCTAACCTTAAACATTTTAGCTAATGCTCCCCTAACCTTAACCTTTTTAGCTATCCCTTCCCTAACCTTAACCCTTTAACTGAACTCTTAACCAACTGCTCTTAAATGCAAGTAAAACTAAATGCATGCTCTTCAACCGATCACTGCCCGCGCCTGCCCGCCCATCCAGCATCACTACTCTGGTTAGACTGTAAACACTCCTTCCAGACTCACATTAAACATCTCCAATCCAAAATTAAATCTAGAATCGGCTTCCTATTTCGCAACAAAGCATCCTTCACTCATGCTGCCAAACATACCCTCGTAAAACTGACTATCCTACCAATCCTTGACTTCGGCGATGTCATTTACAAAATAGCCTCCAACACTCTACTCAGCAATCTGGATGTAGTCTATCACAGTGCCGTCCGTTTTACCACCAAAGCCCCATATACTACTCACCACTGCAACCTCTATGCTCTCGTTGGCTGGCCCTCGCTTCATACTCGTCGCCAAACCCACTGGCTCCAGGTCATCTACAAGTCTCTGCTAGGTAAAGGGGGCCTTATCTCAGCTCACTGGTCACCGTAGTAGCACCCACCCGTAGCACGCGCTCCAGCAGGTATATCTCTCTGGTCACCCCCAAAGCCAATTCTTCCTTTGGCCTCCTCTCCTTCCAGTTCTCTGCTGCCAATGACTGGAACGAACTGCAAAAATTCTGAAGCTGGAGACTCTTACCTGCCTCACTAGCTTTAAGCACCAGCTGTCAGAGCAGCTCACAGATCACTGCACCTGTACATAGCTCACTGCACCTGTACATAGCTCATCTGTAAATAGCCCATCCAATCTACCTCATCCCCATACTGTATGTATTTATTTATCTTGCTCCTTTGCACCTCAGTATCTCAACTTGCACATTCATCTTCTGCACATCTACCATTCCAGTGTTTAATTGCTATATTGTAATTACTTTGCCTCCTATTTATTTTCTTACCTCTCTTATCCTACCTCATTTACACATGCTGTATATAGATTGTCCTACTGTATTATTGATTGTATGTTTGTTTATTCCATGTGTAACTCTGTGTTGTTGTATGTGTCGAACTGCTTTGCTTTATCTTGGCCAGGTCGCAGTTGTAAATCAGAACTTGTTCTCAACTAGCCTACCTGGTTAAATAAAGGTCAAATATAAATAAAATAAATACAAAATTAAACCTTACCCCTAGCCTAGCTAATGTTAGCCAGCTAGCTAACTTTAGCTACCTAGCTAGAATTTGTAACATATTAAACGCTTTGCAAATTCGTAACATTTAGTACATTTTGCAAATTCGTAACATATTGGGCCTTTTGCAACTTCGTAACATACAGTAACATACAAAATGGGTGATGGAAAATCCACAAATGAATACATACCATATGAAATGTAACATATCATACTAAAAGGATTTACCTCCAGAATAATATGAAATGCTCTGAGACCAGGTTGTGGGATGACACGGCCAAGTATACATCGGGTTCAAACTGTTACGGCTTGGTCTGCGCTCCACTCGTAACCATTTAGATTAACAAAAATATTTTGTAAATATATTATCAACTAGTACTAATGAGCCTTAGCAACAACCACATGGCCGTGACGGCATTTACAGAGGAAGCAAATGAAGGTAAACTAAACAATGTAATTAAATTGAATGATAATGTCGGCTATACCAACTGAAGGGAACTAACAGTAGTTGAATGTGTGTGGTTACTAGGGCTACTGACGGTCGATTCTGATAGTGGCTAATATTTAACATGATAGAAACAGGAAATAGAGAAAGTCGGGGTAGCCTATAATTAAGATAATCGAGAGTGCCCATCCCTACAAGTTAAAGGCTGTACAATTTAAATTCTGCATAACGGCACAGCATTTCATAAACTTTACAGTGGGAAAGTTGATATTATTTGCGTGTGAATGTGGTGTAATTATGAGGGAATATGGCATATCTGTAGACACACTTCCGCCACAACTTCATTCCATCTCCCCCCTAAACAAATAGCGGGTGAGTAGCATGCTATTCTCATGCTTAAGTTCAAGGTCAGAATACACATTGAGAGAAAAGTGCATAAAAGGGGAATTATGTTCCATTTACACACGCTTAACTCAGGTCGGAAATCCCCCCCTTAGAGAAAAGCCATGATTTAGCCCGAATCACTCGAGTATCAATCTCTGGAGCTCTATGACCCTTGCTCCTCCACCCCCTCCCAGGATCGGCCTCTCATTCTGGGCCGTGTTTTCCCGGCCTGCTGGATGTCAGCTGGAGTAATGAGATATTTAGCAGACAGAGAGAGAGAGAGAGAGAAAGAGAAAGGCCTGTCTCCAGGTGGAATGCGCTCTAACACAAGAGGCCCCTGACTGACTCTCCTCCGAATGCAATTTTCTCCCTTCTTTATCTCTCGTCTAGCTGGAAATAGGTGCTGGAGAGAGGGAGTAAATATGCCTGAGCTGCCTTCAGCTAAAGAGACATGTTCATCGGCTGATAGATACAGTCAAACCCTCAGATATGAACACACAGTGAGAGACATACACACCCAAACAGACATACACACCCAGACACACAGGCCAGCCCTACAGTATGATAGAGAGGTGATATAATATGCCATCTGGTTAGGATGGCGATCACAGTATGAGCCAACACTGTCACAAACTCCCTGACTGAGTCTGAAAACTCGCCTCCAACTAAATGTTTCAATTAAAAGAGTTTTATTCTCCCGTGGCAGATTGTGTGTTTGAGCAGGTTTTCCCCCCCAGTTAGGCTTTGATTTCAGCGTGAGGAATGTACTGGTGTGATATGATAGATTATAATGTCTGTGGTTTAGTGTCCTCTGTAGCTACATCACTGCTGCTGTGTCTTTTATGTTACAGCTCACTGCTTTGTGTGTGTGTGTGTGTGTGTGTGTGTGTGTGTGTGTGTGTGTGTGTGTGTGTGTGTGTGTGTGTGTGTGTGTGTGTGTGTGTGTGAGAGCGTTCTAACAGCCATTCACTGAGGTAAAAGATCCTCTGTCATCAGCATATTGCAGCTGAACAAACACACACAAAGACACACACACAGTGAGGAAGAGTGACACACACAGTGAGGAAGAGTGACACACACAGAAACACATGTACTTCATTTACGGACACAATCTCTGATTCTCTCTCTCTCTCTAAGCTCTCTAAATCTCTTTCTCTCGCCATCGTCTCCCGTCCCTCTGACCACCTCTGTTCTCTCTCTCTACCTCCGTCTCCCCGTCCCTCTGACCATCTCTGTTCTCTCTCTCTACCTCCATCTCCCCGTCCCTCTGACCATCTCTGTTCTCTCTCTCTACCTCCGTCTCCCCGTCCCTCTGACCACCTCTGTTCTCTCTCTCTACCTCCATCTCCCCGTCCCTCTGACCACCTCTGTTCTCTCTCTCTACCTCCATCTCCCCGTCCCTCTGACCACCTCTGTTCCCTCTCTCTACCTCCGTCTCCCGTCCCTCTGACCATCTCTGTTCTCTCTCTCTCTCTACCTCCATCTCCCCGTCCCTCTGACCATCTCTGTTCTCTCTCTCTACCTCCATCTCCCCGTCCCTCTGACCACCTCTGTTCTCTCTCTCTACCTCCGTCTCCCCGTCCCTCTGACCATCTCTGTTCTCTCTCTCTACCTCCATCTCCCCGTCCCTCTGACCATCTCTGTTCTCTCTCTCTCTACCTCCATCTCCCCGTCCCTCTGACCACCTCTGTTCTCTCTCTACCTCCATCTCCCCGTCCCTCTGACCACCTCTGTTCTCTCTCTCTCTCTAAGCTCTCTAAATCTCTTTCTCTCGCTTTCGTCTCCCGTCCCTCTGAACACCTCTGTTCTCTCTCTCTACCTCCGTCTCCCGTCCCTCTGACCATCTCTGTTCCCTCTCTCTACCTCCGTCTCCCCGTCCCTCTGACCATCTCTGTTCTCTCTCTCTACCTCCGTCTCCCCGTCCCTCTGACCATCTCTGTTCCCTCTCTCTACCTCCGTCTCCCGTCCCTCTGACCATCTCTGTTCTCTCTCTCTCTACCTCCGTCTCCCCGTCCCTCTGACCACCTCTGTTCTCTCTCTCTACCTCCGTCTCCCCGTCCCTCTGACCATCTCTGTTCCCTCTCTCTACCTCCGTCTCCCCGTCCCTCTGACCATCTCTGTTCCCTCTCTCTACCTCCGTCTCCCCGTCCCTCTGACCACCTCTGTTCTCTCTCTCTACCTCCGTCTCCCCGTCCCTCTGACCACCTCTGTTCTCTCTCTCTACCTCCGTCTCCCCGTCCCTCTGACCATCTCTGTTCCCTCTCTCTACCTCCGTCTCCCGTCCCTCTGACCACCTCTGTTCCCTCTCTCTACCTCCGTCTCCCGTCCCTCTGACCATCTCTGTTCTCTTTCTCTACCTCCGTCTCCCGTCCCTCTGACCACCTCTGTTCTCTCTCTCTACCTCCGTCTCCCGTCCCTCTGACCATCTCTGTTCCCTCTCTCAACCTCCGTCTCCCCGTCCCTCTGACCATCTCTGTTCTCTCTCTCTACCTCCATCTCCCCGTCCCTCTCCATCTCGCTCTTTCTTTTCCCCACTCCCACTCCGTGAGATGATGAAATACTTTTAGAACTCAGGAAATCGCTTTCTGTTGAAATAAACCCATTGTGGACTGTAAGATAACTGGCCCTTATGGGAAGCTAGTCCCTTCCCCTTAGTTGTGTGTGCTTGTTAATGTCGTGTTACGTGTGTGTCTGCGTGCATTGTACCTATGTTGTGTTAGGGTTAGTTTGTAACCAATTCCTTGTGAAACCAATCAAATGGTTGCATATTTTGAATATGAATTCAGGAAATTCCTTGTGCAATACTGAACCCTCCCTCCCACCCTCCCTCCTCCCTCAGGGCTGCTCGTCTCCCATCGTGGTGAAGTTTGCCGACACGCAGAAGGACAAGGAGCAGCGACGCCTGCAGCAGCAGCTGGCTCAGCAGATGCAGCAGCTCAACAACGCCACCACCTGGGGGAGTCTGACAGGGCTGGGCGGCCTCACCCCGCAGTATCTGGCTGTAAGAGGACACGCCGCATCGCCCACCCCTTACTGCAGCCCCGCAGCCAACGCATCCGTCGCCGCCGCAGTCAGTGCCACCCTCCCCACCCCCCACTACCCTCCCTGCCGCCGCCAACCGCCAACCACCCGTCCACACCCCCAGAGAGTCAGACCCCACTTCCAATCCCTTTCCCTCTCTCTTCCCCCCTTAAGGGTACACTCCCCCCTCGGTGACAGGGAAATGAGGTCTTTGAATAATAGGGGTAAAAGTTCAATGGGCGGGGCCAATCGTTGGTGTGATCCAATAAGAGGTCTTTCCCATGTCTAATATCGTCATCCTATTGGGTCACAGCGGTGATTGATTGACAGATTGGCATGTGGTGTTTCAGAAGCCTCATTCCCCCTCCCTGCTTCAGTACTTTATAGCATTTCAGAACCCCCCTCTCAACTCATTCTTAGGACCCCCTTCCTCCGGTAGCGTCTTTCAGAACTGACCCTCTTCCTCTTTCACTCTGAAACCTTTTAAGACTTCTGTCCCCAACTTCTCTGAAACAGACCAGTCTGCTCTTCCTTGAGTCCCCTTCATCACAGCTAGGATCTTTCCTGAACCTGTAAACGTGGAAATAGGTGTACAGGGTTGTAAATGCACATACGTAACAAATGTTACTCTGTGTTCTATTCTGAAATGTCTCAGGGACTCAGTGGTTAAATGTACAGTAGAAGATGTCATATTCAATGTTTATATAGCATATAGCCCACATGCAGTAATGCTACCAAGATCATGAGGATACTAGCAGAGAAAAGATAGTGAGGGTGATCACTGTTTGTATTTCCAATCCTCACTCTGTTTCTCTCTCTTTTATTATTTTCCCATCTATCTATCTCTCTATCGCTCCTCTCTTTCTTTCTCCCTCAGTTGCTCCAACAGGCCACCTCCTCCAGTAACCTTGGAGCCTTCAGTGGGATCCAACAGATGGCAGGTGAGTCCAGCAGATGTACACACACACACACACACACAAACACACACACACACACACACACACACACACACACACACACACACACACACACACACACACTGAGTAATATTGTAGAAACTATGCTGTAGTTTTCTAAGATGTCGCTGTTGTTCAGATTTGTCTTGAGTCTGTTATCCATCAGGACAGAAGAGTGTACCAGGCCTCAAAGGAGGGATGTGTAGTCCGGCACTAAGGCAACACAGAAGGAAAATAGAGAGAGATGAGAGAGGGGCTCTGCTCACTGGTTCCCCCTGCTGGTCTCTCTTGTCTTTTCCTCTGCATGTTCTCCTACCCACACTCCCACCTATCTCTCTCCATCCTTTATCCTCTTCATCCCTCTCCTTTGTCTTTTCCTCTGCATGTTCTCCTACCCACACTCCCACCTATCTCTCTCCATCCTTTATCCTCTTCATCCCTCTCCTTTGTCCCTGTATCTCCCCTCCTTCTTTCTTTCTTTCAATTGCTTTTTCTGAATCCCTCACCGTCATCCCACCTACCCCCCCCCCCCCCCCTCTTTCTTCCGTCCTCCTACGCCCTGCCTCTCTCCCTCTTGCCGCCTCACTCCCACCCTCTCTCTTTCTCGCTCTCTCCCTCTCCTTGGGTGCTCAGTAAGCTGTCAGCTCCTGATTGTAAACTGTTTAGCTGGCTGACAGAGAGAGGCAGAGGGGGAATATTTATAGCAGCTATCGGCACAGGAGTACTGTAATTGCCAGCACCACTGAAGGAAAAAAGGCATTCTAATAAGTAGTGAAAACTGAATGGATTTGAGGAACTGGTTGTTGCAGGGTAGAAATAATGTACTTCTAAAGTAGTAAGCTCATTGGCTCAAGTTTTTAAAATGTGTATCTATGTCTTGGGGACATTTTTAAGCGACAGTAATGTTGGTTGATGTGGTGTAGTTGAGTGAGGATGGGCTCTGAGGATGTTTTACCTCAGTGAACGGCTGTTAGAACTCTCTCTCATACACACACACTCACACACACACACACACACACACACACACACACACACACACACACACACACACACACACACACATACACACACACACACACACACACACACACACAGAGAGAAACGCTCAGGGACTTGGAACAGTTGGAACTGGAAGTGAAATCGCGGCTGCATTCCGGAATCCTTTTGGCCGTCCATCTGTCGCTGGGCTACCGTACGTGATTGGCAGTAGATGTGAGACAGCTCAGTGACATCTGGTCCCAGTCTTCATCATGAGGAGTCGGAGAGCAGTGAGAGGCTCAATTACCCCAATGAGCATTCAATTAGAGCCAGCTAGCTAGCTAGCGCTTACGATAGAGCCCCGGCCCAGCTCAGCCCAGGTGGCATACGGAGCCTCCATAGAGCTATACAGCCCGGAGCACACAGCACAGCCTAGCACAGCCTGCCAGCTGTATAGCCCTGAGCTCCTGATGTGTGCAGAGCTGTCTCTGTGTCTCTCTTCCTTATTCAGGACCGGGGCTCTCTGCTGTTTCACACTCCAGATGAAGTGTAGCCATTGCACATGAATAGCTTCCTTAGATCTCAGTCTTTATGAACAGGTACCGTGGAGAGGTTTGATATTATAGATAGGGGTTGAGAATAGAGCGGTTCTGTCCATATTAAAGGGATGCTGGTAGCGTTGATGATTATTCTGCTCTGTTCTGCTCTCTGGTTCCCCCACAGCTGTGTCTCCTAGTCTTAGTCATTCTCCAGGGCCCTCAAACTCAACTCTGGACCAGTTCCACTGTGTTTTTTCATTGTTTCCCTCTAAGTGGGAACTGATTGGGTGCAATTAATAATCAGGTAGAACAGAAGAACCAGCAGGCTCTGGACCTCATATGGTGGGAGTTGAACACCCCTGCTCTAGGGAATAGTGCTATAATCCTCCCTGTTTTGTTTGATTAAGTGGCATTAGGCCTCCCATCAGTGTGTGTGTGTGTGTGGGGGGGGGGGGTTGTGTGTGTGTGTGTGGGTGTCTGACTGACTGACTGACTGACTGAGTGTATAGAGTCTAGGGTCAGATCAGTGTCTTTCCACTCAGCCGAGCCTGATTGAGTCATCTGCTCCACTCTAAACCCACAAAGTGACAAAGCCACTCGACAGCGCTGCCCTCCATCCGCAGAGTGGAAAAATACAGTGTGTTATACAATACCATAGGGACTACTTCTAACACAGCACATACCGTGGCTTTCATCATAGTTTATCAGACTGAAGAAGATGCGCTCTTCTCGGGTCTGTCTGGTTCCTCTTCAGGTTTTTCTGCTTTAGGAGTTTTTCCTTACCACTTAAGCACTCTGTGACAAATTAGTTTCTTTAAAAGGGCTATGCTACTAAGATTATAAGTTATCTTATAGAGATGTGTTTTACAAGAATGTTGTTGTTTATCAGGATGACTGGTTGTAACAAGTTTTTCACAATGTGCTACAAAATATATTTATAATGTGAAGGTTGTGAAGAACAGAACTGTGTTTTCTTGGAAATAGGTAGCCTGCTCTTTTCTGAGGTCAACGGCCTGTATATGAGTAGACAACAGCATGTATATGAGTAGACAACAGCATGTATATGAGTAGACAACAGCATGTATATGAGTAGACAACAGCATGTATATGAGTAGACAACAGCATGTATATGAGTAGACAACAGCATGTATATGAGTAGACAACAGCATGTATATGAGTAGACAACAGCATGTATATGAGTAGACAACAGCATGTATATGAGTAGACAACAGCATGTATATGAGTAGACAACAGCATGTATATGAGTAGACAACAGCATGTATATGAGTAGACAACAGCATGTATATGAGTAGACAACAGCATGTATATGAGTAGACAACAGCATGTATATGAGTAGACAACAGCATGTATATGAGTAGACAACAGCATGTATATGAGTAGACAACAGCATGTATATGAGTAGACAACAGCATGTATATGAGTAGACAACAACAGACAGCTGGCGGATGTACACGTGTTGTTTATCGCATGAGAGGTCTGGACTGTGACTGCGTCACACACACACCTCCTGTCCAGACCGGTCGTCACGGCAACCACAGAAACGGGACATTCTGATCAGGCTGTTCCCGGAAGAAGAGGAGACGGAAGATTTCATCACTTGTTATTTCACGCTGTCAGACGGGCCTATCGGGACACGAGCGCCTCACTAGCCAATTATTCTAGCGCCTTCTCTTTATTGGTCAAGCTGGGTTTAGCCATCTGGGTCCAATGAAAACTGTTCAGTGAAAACATAAACCCCCTAACCCCCTTAAACCATTCACCCAGGTGCCAAGCTCTGAATTTTTCTTCATGGTGTCTCGTTCATGTGATGTTGTGTGTGTGTGCGTGTGTGTGTGTGTGTATGTTTGTGTGTGTGTATATTCATGGTACTGTATATACATTCAGACTGTATATACGACACATACCTCACATTTGACACGGTGTCCGTCCCTCTTTCCTGGGTCCATAGGAGTGTTATATAAACGGGCGTGGTTCTCTCTGTGAGTTGGTCGTTGGGGCTCCATTGCTCTGTTCTACAGAGTGAGTCTGTCTGCTTTATGGAGCCTTGTCCAGCTGTCTCTCAGTAAGCCAAACCTACTACGCCATATTTCTCTATTCACACACACGCGCTCTGTCTGACACACACATGCATGCATTCATACACACCAACGGCTCACGTACACACTTTCTCTCTCTCACACACACCCACGCTGCTGTCACACACGGTGCAGAGTTGACCACCCCTGGAGGTGTCTAATGGTCGTTACTTTATCATCAGTCAGAAGCTGGCATGGCCTCATTAATTATGCTTAAGTAATGGCCCATATGCTAATGCCATGTAGCTAATGAGTAAACCAGGTTACAGTTAGCCTACATACTAGATTAGAGTTACATACTGTACATGTTGATGAATTACTAGCCCCAGAAACCTCACAGCACAGACAACAAAGCTCTATGTTAATGTAGAGTCCAAATGCCTTGTTATACTACACCTTGTTATCTGTAAAAGACAACAATAGAATCAAACAGGAAGCTAGACAAAGTAGGGTAGATGACACCTTGAGATAGACCACAGGTGTTTATGGAAGAGCTTGGACAGGCGGTTGCCAGTGCCGTCTCTCTTCCCCCTTGCAGGATTTTATGTCCAGCCTGTCAGTGTGTGTTAGTGGTCCACAGTTGTCAGGATCAGCTCTGTCTGGAATTGGTCATATCTTGACATGCCCCCCCTCCCCCGAATAGTGGCCTAAGATTAGCATCGAGAAGTGATAGTATTGTATTGTAGCACTTTCCACCTCAACCACCATTCATGAGTAACACTCAGCTTGTCAACCCGAGTACACGCCTCTCCTTCGGCGCCCACGCGGTTAGCACCCGGTTCGGATGCGGTCCAGACGTGGTCCCCAGGTTTGACAACACCCTCTCTGGCTCCTCTCCTCCAGGTATGAGTGCTCTGCAGTTGCAGAACCTGGCCACTTTAGCAGCGGCAGCAGCGGCGGCCCAAAACTCAGCCGGCCCCAACGCAAACCCCCTGTCCTCCAACGCGGCCTCCCTCGGAGCGCTGGCCAGCCCAGGTAACGCCGCTTCAGAGGGGGGGGGGGGGGGGGTCAAACGCGGGGGACACCTGCCCTCCTGTCCTACCACCACCATCATTTTCACTGTCGTCAGCAATACCATCATCTTCGTCATCATTGCTGATGATCGAACCATCTTCATCACCATCAGTAGTCATTGCCGTCGACACCCACAAGATATCGCTCCATGGTGTGTGTCCGCCACCTCTGCGTTTTGTTATTGTGTTACTGTTACCACGGGGACCACATGCCGTGTTCGTCCCGGCGCCTGCCTGCGTGTCTGTGTCTGACAGCACTTCACCTCCTCACCGTGTCATGTACACCATACGGCCATATCATTCCTTGTCCCACGCGTTGTGTGTATAACGTACTACAGCTCAATGTCGTCTGTGTTCGGTTTCCACACTGAGTTGTCTGTGGGTGGGTGTGGTTGTTTGTGTGGGTTTGTTGTGCCTTTAAAGTGACTCTCGTCTCTTCGCTTCACCAGCCCTCTGAGACACGGGAACTTTAAGTGCAGTGGAATTGTTTCCGGGGGAGGGATGGTTGTTGGAACCTTTATGTGTCGTGTGTGATCTGCCTCTGGACATGGCCAGGGTCTGGCGACTAGAGAGACAGACAGCCGCAGTCTCTGGAGGAGATGGGTTCATCTAGGTCACATTGAGACACTTTGCTCTCCTTCTATTCCTCTTCTTCACTCTCCTGCTTTCTCTCTCTCTGCTGTTCTCTTATTCTGCTCTCTCTCTCTCTCTGCTTTTATCTTATTCTGCTCTCTCTGCTGTTCTCTTATTCTGCTCTCTCTCTCTGCTTTTATCTTATTCTGCTCTCTGCTGTTCTCTTATTCTGCTCTCTCTCTACTTTTCTCTCATTCTGATCTCTCTCTGTTGTTTTCTTATTCTGCTCTCTCTCTCTCTCTCTGCTTTTCTCTTATTCTGATCTCTCTCTGCTGTTCTCTTATTCTGCTCTCTCTCTGCTGTTCTCTTATTCTGCTCTCTCTCTCTCTTTCTGCTTTTCTCTTATTCTGCTCTCTCTCGCTCTCTGCTTTTCTCTTATTCTGCTTTTCTCTTATTCTGCTCTCTCTCTCTGCTTTTCTTTTATTCTGCTCTCTCTCTCGCTCTCTGCTTTTCTCTTATTCTGCTTTTCTCTTATTCTGCTCTCTCTCTCTCTGATTTTCTTTTATTCTGCTCTCTCTCTCGCTCTCTCTGCTTTTCTCTTATTCTACTCTCTGCTTTTCTCTTATTCTGCTCTCTCTCTTTGATTTAATCTTATTCTGCTCTCTTTCTCTCTTTGCTTTTATCTTATTCTGCTCTCTCTCTCTCTCTCTCTGCTTTTCTCTTATTCTGCTCTCTCTCTCTGCTTTTCTCTTATTCTGCTCTCTTTCTCTCTTTGCTTTTATCTTATTCTGCTCTCTCTCTCTCTCTCTGCTTTTCTCTTATTCTGCTCTTTCTCTCTCTGCTTTTATCTTATTCTGCTCTCTCTCTTTCTTTCTGCTTTTATTTTATTCTGCTCTCTCTCTCTCTCTTTCTGCTTTTATCTTATTCTGCTCTCTCTCTCTCTTTCTGCTTGTATCTTATTCTGCGCTCTCTCTCTCTTTCTGCTTTATCTTATTCTGCTCTCTCTCTCTCTCTCTCTCTCTGCTTTCCTCTTATTCTGCTCTCTCTCTATCTTTCTGCTTTTATCTTATTCTGCTCTCTCTTTCTGCTTTTATCTTATTCTGCTCTCTCTCTCTCTCTCTCTGATTTCATCTTATTCTGCTCTCTCTATCTTTCTGCTTTTATCTTATTCTGCTCTCTCTCTCTCTCTGTTTTTCTCTTATTCTTCTCTTTCTCTCTCTGCTTTTCTCTTATTCTGCTCTTTCTCTCTCTCTCTTTCTATGCTTTTCTCTTATTCTGCTCTCTCTCTCTCTCTTTGCTTTTATCTTATTCTGCTCTTTCTCTCTCTCTCTCTCTGCTTTTCTCTTATTCTGCTCTTTCTCTCTCTCTCTGCTTTTCTCTTATTCTGTTCTTTCTCTCGCTCTCTCTGCTTTTCTCTTATTATTCTCTCTTTCTCTCTTTTTCTCTCACTCTGCTTTTATTATTATTCTGCTCTCTCTTTCTGCTTTTATCTTATTCTGCCCTCTCTCTCTCTCTCTGCTTTCCTCTTATTATTCTCTCTTTCTCTCCTTTTCTCTCTCTCTGCTTTCCTCTTATGCTGCTATCTCTCTTTCTGCTTTTATCTTATTATGCTCTCTCTCTCTCTCTCTCTGCTTTCCTCTTATTCTGCTCTCTTTCTGCTTTTATCTTATTCTGCTCTTTCTCTTTGCTTTTATCTTATTCTGCTATCTCTCTCTCTCTGCTTTTATCTTATTCTGCTCTCTCTCTCTCTCTGATTTCCTCATATTCTGCTCTCTCTCTTTCTGCTTTTATCTTATTCTGCTCTCTCTCTCTCTTTGCTTTTATCTTATTCTGATCTCTTTTTTCTCTCTGCTTTTATCTTATTCTGCTCTCTCTCTCTGCTTTCCTCTTATTCTGCTCTCTCTCTTTCTGCTTTTATCTTATTCTGCTCTCTCTCTCTCTCTCTGCTTTCCTCTTATTCTGCTCTCTTTCTGCTTTTATCTTATTCTGCTCTCTCTCTTTGCTTTTATCTTATTCTGCTCTCTCTCTCTCTCTGCTTTTATCTTATTCTGCTCTCTCTCTCTCTCTCTCTCTCTCTCTCTGCTTTCCTCTTATTCTGCTCTCTTTTTTCTCTCTGCTTTTATCTTATTCTGCTCTCTCTCTCTGCTTTCCTCTTATTCTGCTCTCTCTCTTTCTGCTTTTATCTTATTCTGCTCTCTCTCTCTCTCTCTGCTTTCCTCTTATTCTGCTCTCTTTCTGCTTTTATCTTATTCTGCTCTTTCTCTTTGCTTTTATCTTATTCTGCTATCTCTCTCTCTCTGCTTTTATCTTATTCTGCTCTCTCTCTCTCTCTCTGATTTCCTCATATTCTGCTCTCTCTCTTTCTGCTTTTATCTTATTCTGCTCTCTCTCTCTCTTTGCTTTTATCTTATTCTGATCTCTTTTTTCTCTCTGCTTTTATCTTATTCTGCTCTCTCTCTCTGCTTTCCTCTTATTCTGCTCTCTCTCTTTCTGCTTTTATCTTATTCTGCTCTCTCTCTCTCTCTCTGCTTTCCTCTTATTCTGCTCTCTTTCTGCTTTTATCTTATTCTGCTCTCTCTCTTTGCTTTTATCTTATTCTGCTCTCTCTCTCTCTCTGCTTTTATCTTATTCTGCTCTCTCTCTCTCTCTCTCTCTCTGCTTTCCTCTTATTCTGCTCTCTTTTTTCTCTCTGCTTTTATCTTATTCTGCTCTCTCTCTCTGCTTTCCTCTTATTCTGCTCTCTCTCTTTCTGCTTTTATCTTATTCTGCTCTCTCTCTCTCTCTCTGCTTTCCTCTTATTCTGCTCTCTTTCTGCTTTTATCTTATTCTGCTCTTTCTCTTTGCTTTTATCTTATTCTGCTATCTCTCTCTCTCTGCTTTTATCTTATTCTGCTCTCTCTCTCTCTCTGATTTCCTCATATTCTGCTCTCTCTCTTTCTGCTTTTATCTTATTCTGCTCTCTCTCTCTCTTTGCTTTTATCTTATTCTGATCTCTTTTTTCTCTCTGCTTTTATCTTATTCTGCTCTCTCTCTCTGCTTTCCTCTTATTCTGCTCTCTCTCTTTCTGCTTTTATCTTATTCTGCTCTCTCTCTCTCTCTCTGCTTTCCTCTTATTCTGCTCTCTTTCTGCTTTTATCTTATTCTGCTCTCTCTCTTTGCTTTTATCTTATTCTGCTCTCTCTCTCTCTCTGCTTTTATCTTATTCTGCTCTCTCTCTCTCTCTCTCTCTCTCTCTCTGCTTTCCTCTTATTCTGCTCTCTTTTTTCTCTCTGCTTTTATCTTATTCTGCTCTCTCTCTCTGCTTTCCTCTTATTCTGCTCTCTCTCTTTCTGCTTTTATCTTATTCTGCTCTCTCTCTCTCTCTCTCTGCTTTCCTCTTATTCTGCTCTCTCTCTTTCTGCTTTTATCTTATTCTGATCTCTCTCTCTCTTTGCTTTTATCTTATTCTGCTCTCTCTCTTTCTGCTTTTATCTTATTCTGCTCTCTCTCTCTCTCTGCTTTTATCTTATTCTGCTCTCTCTCTTTGCTTTTATCTTATTCTGCTCTCTCTCTCTCTCTGCTTTTATCTTATTCTGCTCTCTCTCTCTCTCTCTCTGCTTTTATCTTATTCTGCTCTCTCTCTCTCTCTCTGCTTTCCTCTTATTCTGCTCTCTCTCTCTGCTTTTATATGATTCTGCTCCCTTTTTTCTCTCTTATTCTATTCTCTCTCTTATTCTTATTATATTTATTTTTCTTCCCTCCCTCTCTCTCTTTCACTCCATTTGTCGTCTCTCTCTCGTCCTCCCTGCCTTGCTCCTCCAGTTCCCTGGTTGCTGTCTTTTCTGGAGTAGCAAGTAACCGAGCGTGAATAAGAGCTTTGTTTAGTGTCTCTCTCTCATGAACCCATCACCCTTTGCCTGTCCTGCTCCCTGCTTTCACCCATCTGCTTAGCATAGGTTTGAATGTGAATTCTGCTCTCTCGCTCACTCTCATGTGTTCTGTGGTTACTAGAGCTACATTATTAGTGCACGCTCTGCTCAGTGCCAATGAAAGGCGACACTCTCCACCAATGACATTTCGACGGAATATTAGTATCAATTTAATAAAGACAGACAATTTACCATTGAGAGACTGTCTTGCTTTTCATTTGTACTAAGTCTATTTTAAGATATCCTCTTTTTCTGACGCAGGGTAAGTGTGACTGGACATGAGGGGTGTGTGGACAATATGTCCACTGGAAGATGGACACTTTCTGGACAATCAAATAAACGTCTGTAAAAGACAATTGTTATTCACTCACATTGTACTTAGGGACCATGTAGCACTTAGGCATGATCTTGTCACTCATGATCTGTTCTTTTGTATTTGTGTGTGTCACAATCGGGTCTGTGTGTGTGTCACAATCATGTCTGTGTGTGTGTCACAATCGTGTCTGTGTGTGTGTCACAATCGTGTCTGTGTGTGTGTCCCAATCGTGTCTGTGTGTGTGTCCCAATCGTGTCTGTGTGTGTCTGTGTCTCTGTTCTAGGGCTAAATGAACCTTGTAAAAAAAAAAAAAAACATGTAACATGTATGCCGAGATATATCTCTGTCATACTTATATCATACTTAGGGATCCTAAGCAGGACTCTAGCGTAGGGTCTAGTTGGTCGTCTGGCGCTCTTGCCTGCCTGTCTGCCTGCTTTAGGTTTGGTCGTTACATGACCGCTTCACGAAGGAACAACCCAGTCCCTCACCTTTTCATCGCTACACACGCGTCCACAACTACTGTGTTCATCGTGCTCTGCATTCACATGTGTGAGGGATATTTATATGTTATATGGCAGCTACACTCATTTTTAGGACTTTCGGTGTTGAATGAGGGCAGAGATATGTACTTCCTGCCTGCCACTCTCCCCAGCTCCAGTTTGTCTGAGCAGGGAGGATGTTGTTGTTTATATCACTAAAACGTCCAATTGGATGCCTCCGCTTCTCTAACGCGCGTGCTTGTTGTCTTGTTCTTCCTTCCTCTTTCTCTCCCTCCCTCTCTTGCCCACTCCTTCCTCTCCTCCTCCTCCCCCTGGTATCCTCTCTTCCCGACAGCGGGCACCACAGCCAACTCCTCGGGCATGAACTCTCTGACCTCTCTGGGCACTCTGCAGGGCCTGGCTGGCGCCACCATGGGTCTGAACAACATTAATGCACTAGCAGGTAGCGTCAACAGTGAGTATTCACCGACCATCGGCCGCTCACCACTCATCTCACCACCACCGCCATCGCCATCACTCAGACACAGGGATACGCTGCTTTTGCAGAGGAACGTCATATCTAGAAACCACCTCCAGTCTGTGTTACAAACATGAATAATAATACTGGTAATGATCTATAGACGGTACTCTAAACACTATCAAATTCCACCCAAGTCCCGGATCCAAACATCTGTCACTGTGACCCTCAAACTATGCCCGTGGTTGCCATGTGGCGTCCCTCTGTGTCCGCTCCCTGAGAAATCACCTGTTCAGCCTGGCTTTATGCTCCAGGCTGCACCCCCCCCCCCAACCCAACCCACCACATCCTCACAAAGACCACGGCTACCAATACATCCATCCATTTATTCATGAACCCATCCGCTTCCTGGTTGTGTCACACGGGGTGGTGCCTGTTGTAAGAGTGCTGCTGTTTGTGCTGTCGCTTTGTCCGCGTGCTGGTGCCGCTCCACGTCTGTGGGGTGTCGTGTACGTGTCACTGGTGAATCTGCACCCTCGTGTGTAAGTAGAGGTACATTTTTTTCAACAACAAAAAAACGAAAACACTTTTTTAGTAGAGGTGAAGAGAAGAAAATATTCTGCAACTCTTGGAAGAATACAGAAGTGGCCTTAATCAGGTATAAGTCTATGTGTATGAGATGAGCTGTGTCCCAGTAGTCGTACAGTAGCCAGTGAGTTTCTCTGATGGCCACACTTAAGTCTCTGTCCTGTCATGTCCTGCTACACCTCTGGGGGAAAGTCAAAGTGTGTCGCCTTAATCAGGGTTGTTATGACAGCAGAGATCCTGTAAAACCAGCCCATTCTCCACATATTCTCCCCTGACCTTTTCCTGC
This sequence comes from Oncorhynchus mykiss, assembly GCF_057628025.1. Lineage (NCBI taxonomy): Eukaryota > Metazoa > Chordata > Actinopteri > Salmoniformes > Salmonidae > Oncorhynchus > Oncorhynchus mykiss. The sequence goes on from NC_143036.1 coordinate 59,915,594, forward strand.
TTCTCCTAGAGTTGCCAAATCCGCTTTATAAAGCCCCCCTCCGCTCAAACACGATGAGAATGCCAGTTTCACATTGATCCCCCCCCCCCTTTCCCCTCCTTCTCTCATTGAAGCACATCTAGGCTTTAATTGAATCGTAAAGGTCAACGGTGCAATTATTCCTGAATAAATGAGTGACCTATAATTTCCAGCGCCGTGGTCATCATTTACCTCTCTGTCAGATGGTGGCGGGCGGCGGGTCATTTGGGAATATCGATCCCCTCACACTGTTGCCCTGCTAGGCAGTGAAGCCACACTAACAAGTGCAGCTGTCCTTTTTAACCTTGCTGCTCGTCGTTACCCTCTAAATGGCCAAATAAGAATGGGGGCATGCCGTTTGATGCCAGGGACGTGCCATTTGATTGGTGTTTGACATTGTTGGTCTGGGGTCTGATTGGTCTAACAGTAGTGAGGTGATTTCTCCTCTGTGTGAGTGGTGAAAATGGCAGAGAGCGATAGATTGAGCCAATATTGAGATATTGTTTTTTGAGTACACTAGCGGGTTCTGAAGTGTGGATGTTAAACTCATACGTTAGGCCTTGAGTGTCTTGTGTGTGTGGGGTGGGGGGCTAGGGATGTTGTCATGGTGATATTTCAGCGACTGGCTGCTTATTTCTGCTGTGGTGTTCCAGTTTGCATGGGTCAGGCCAGGCTCTCCATTCACCTCTGTGTTATGTGTTTTAATGTCTATTACATGTAGGACAAGTGTATTATGTGTGTGTGAGAGATAAAATAAATATTTTGTGCATATATTTACATATCCTGTATGAAATGTGTTTTACATTGTGTGTCTATGTATGTAGAGTGAGTGAGTGAGTGAGTGGGATGTTGAGTGTGTGTGTGTGTGTGTGTGTGTGTGTGTGTGTGTGTGTGTGTGTGTGTGTGTGTGTGTGTGTGTGTGTGTTGAATGAATATGTGTGTGTGTGTTTACAGTGGGAAGAACAAGTATTTGATGCACTGCCGATTTTGCAGGTTTCCCTACTTACAAAGCATGTAGAGGTCTGTAATTTTTATCATAACTACACTTCAACTTTGAGAGACGGAATCTAAAACAAAAATCCAGAAAATCACATCGGATGATTTTTAAGTAATTCATTTGCATTTTGTTGCATGATATAAGTATTTGATCACCTACCAACCAGTAAGAATTCCGGCTCTCACAGACCTGTTAGTTTTTCTTTAAGAAGTCCTCCTGTTCTCCACTCATTACCTGTATTAACTGCACCTGTTTGAACTCGTTACCTGTATAAAAGACACACTCAATCAAACAGACTCCAACCTCTCCAAGACCAGAGAGCTATGTAAAGACATCAGGGATACAATTATAGACCTGCACAAGGCTGGGATGGGCTACAGGACAATAGGCAAGCAGCTTGGTGAGAAGGTAACAACTGTTGGCGCAATTATTAGAAAATGGAAGAAGTTCAAGATGACGGTCAATCACCCTCGGTCTGAGGCTCCATGCAAGATCTCACCTCGTGGGGCATCAATGATCATGAGGAAGGTGAGGGATCAGCCCAGAACTACACGGCAGGACCTGGTCAATGACCTGAAGAGAGCTGGGACCACAGTCTCAAAGAAAACCATTAGTAACACACTACGCCGTCATGGATTAAAATCCTGCAGCGCACGCAAGGTCCCCCTGCTCAAGCCAGCGCATATCCAGGCCCATCTGAAGTTTGCCAATGACCATCTGGATGATCCAGAGGAGGAATGGGAGAAGGTCATGTGGTCTGATGAGACAAAAATATAGTTTTTTGGTCTAAACTCCACTCGCCGTGTTTGGAGGAAGAAGAAGGATGAGTACAACCCCAAGAACACCATCCCAACCTTGAAGCATTGAGGTGGAAACATCATTCTTTGGGGATGCTTTTCTGCAAAGGGGACAGGACGACTGCACCGTATTGAGGGGAGGATGGATGGGGCCATGTATCGCGAGATCCTGGCCAACAACCTCCTTCCCTCAGTAACAGCATTGAAGATGGGTCGTGGCTAGGTCTTCCAGCATGACAACGACCCGAAACACACAGCCAGGGCAACTAAGGAGTGGCTCCGTAAGAAGCATCTCAAGGTCCTGGAGTGGCCTAGCCAGTCTCCAAAAATGAACCCAATAGAAAATCTTAGGAGGGAGCTGAAAGTCCATATTGCCCAGCGACAGCCCCGAAACCTGAAGGATCTGGAGAAGGTCTGTATGGAGGAGTGGGCCAAACCCCTGCTGCAGTGTGTGCAAACCTGGTCAAGAACTACAGGAAACGTATGATCTCTGTAATTGTACGAAATATTAAGTTCTGCTTTTATTGCATGACTTATGTCATGCAAATTAATTCCTTAAAAATCATACAATGTGATTTTCTGGATTTTTGTTTTAGATTCCGTCTCTCACAGTTGAAGTGTACCTATGATAAAAATTAGACCTCTACATGCTTTGTAAGTAGGAAAACCTGCAAAATCGGCAGTGTATCAAATACTTGTTCTCCCCACTGTATATGTATGTAGAGTGAATGTGTATGTTGAGTGTGTGTGTGTAATGTGTGTAGTGTATGTATAATGAGTGTGTACTGTATGTATAATGAGTGTGTACTGTATGTATAATGAGTGTGTAGTGCATGTATAATGTGTGTAGTGTATGTATAATGTGTGTACTGCATGTATAATGTGTGTGTACTGTATGTATAATGTGTGTAGTGTATGTATAATGTGTGTGTACTGTATGTATAATGAGTGTGTAGTGTATGTATAATGAGTGTGTACTGTATGTATAATGAGTGTACTGTATGTATAATGTGTGTAGTGTACGTATAATGTATGTGTGTAGTGTAAGTATAATGAGTGTGTACTGTATGTATAATGAGTTTACTGTATGTATAATGTGTGTACTGTATGTATAATGAGTGTACTGTATGTATAATGTGTGTAGTGTATGTATAATGAGTGTGTAGTGTATGTATAATGTGTGTACTGTATGTATAGAGTGTGTACTGTATGTATAATGAGTGTACTGTATGTATAATGAGTGTACTGTATGTATAATGTGTGTACTGTATGTATAATGAGTGTGTACTGTATGTATAATGAGTGTACTGTATGTATAATGTGTGTACTGTATGTATAATGAGTGTACTGTATGTATAAGTTGTGTAGTGTACGTATAATGAGTGTGTAGTGTATGTATAATGAGTGTACTGTATGTATAATGAGTGTACTGTATGTATAATGAGTGTACTGTATGTATAATGAGTGTACTGTATGTATAATGAGTGTACTGTATGTATAATGAGTGTACTGTATGTATAATGAGTGTACTGTATGTATAATGAGTGTACTGTATGTATAATGAGTGTACTGTATGTATAATGAGTGTACTGTATGTATAATGAGTGTACTGTATGTATAATGAGTGTACTGTATGTATAATGTGTGTACTGTATGTATAATGAGTGTACTGTATGTATAATGAGTGTACTGTATGTATAATGAGTGTACTGTATGTATAATGTGTGTACTGTATGTATAATGAGTGTACTGTATGTATAATGTGTGTACTGTATGTATAATGAGTAAGTGCACTCTTCTTTTTGTACTGTTGGGTTTTATGTAAAGTTGCTCACATGCTCTCAGGTATGGCGGCCCTGAACGGAGGCCTGGGCGGCGCGGGGCTGACCAACGGCACGGCGGGCACCATGGACGCGCTCACACAGGCCTACTCAGGGATCCAGCAGTATGCAGCCGCAGCCCTGCCCACCCTCTACAGCCAGTCCCTGCTGCAGCAGCAAGGTGCCGCCGGCAGCCAGAAAGAGGGTCAGTGGGCGTGGGGTGGAGCCAGGGGGCGGAGGGAAGGGACAGGGGGAAGGAAGAGACAGGAGGGTGGAGGGGGTTCTGGAGAGTTGAGGGGGAAGTGAAGGAATCAAGCGGTGGAGTGTTGGGAGAGAGGTATGCACTCCCAGTACAGCCATAAGCTTTCTAGTGTGATTACTAATGCAACAACGATACTAACCACGGGTAGCCAGAACACAGGTTGGGCACTGAGGGTAGAGGGGAGAGCATAGTGGGATAAATTGCATTAACTCTCTATAATCTCTTCACTCTGTATGTCTCTGGGTTTAACCCTTACCCGCTACTGTCCCATGTCTCTCTCCTGTTAGGGCCTGAAGGTGCCAACCTGTTCATCTACCACCTGCCCCAGGAGTTTGGGGACCAGGACATCCTGCAGATGTTCATGCCTTTTGGAAATGTGGTCTCTGCCAAAGTCTTCATTGACAAACAGACAAACCTGAGCAAGTGCTTCGGTACATCAGCACAAATGCACCAACACACACATACACCTGTGTATGAATTACATGTTGTATTCCTTTTCAATCATTTGAGTTTCTTCTACGTCTTTTACATCCTTTTGGGCACCCTCTCTCTCTCTAACTCGCTCTCCCTCTCTCTTCTCTTGTACCCGGTCCATTTCCTTCTCTGCCTCCCAGGCTTCGTCAGCTATGACAATCCTGTGTCGGCGCAGGCAGCCATCCAGGCCATGAATGGCTTCCAGATCGGCATGAAGAGGCTGAAGGTGCAGCTCAAGCGCTCCAAGAACGACAGCAAACCATACTGATCTTAGCACTAGGGCCTATCTGCTCCCATGTTACCACTGCTAGGGTAAGTCCCCGTACGAGCCACGACCTCTACACAGGGACGGGGGGAGGGAAGTGGAGGGAGGGGGGGGACAACATTTGACCACCAGAGGGAGGCACTACTTTCTCCTTGAGCTTTTTTTATTTTTAGCTTTTTTGTTCAGCAGTATTATTTATTATTACTATTATCATTTTTTTTGTATTATCTTTCACATTAATGCTTCCATTACCACCTTTATTTTGTACCACTTTAAAAAAAAGTAGCTATCATCGGTAGCTTTTTCAGTTGTAAAACATATTTAATTTTCTACGTGATTATTTATATACTGTTATCAGAAGAATTTCATTACTCCAAAAACAGAGTAAGAAAAAAAAACAAGCTATATGGTTTTGTTTGTTCTCTTTGTGAACCTGAGGCCTGATAAAATGTCGATATAAAGGGTTCATTTCTGACACACCACGCACCGATATGCACATGACCCTTGACCTCCTGGTGTTGGTTTCCCGGGCCAACCACCGCTGCTTCTCTGACCCCTGATGCCTGCTGACAGACACCAGGGAACAAAGGGTTAAAAAACAAAACTTAGTGGCCTCTCACCTGTTAGTCAGTCAACGACAGCATCCCATACAGTCCTCTATTTCATTATTATCATGACTCCAGTCATTTCTTTATGTGAAGAATGTTTATTTCACACTAAAACAATGTTAGCAAACTACGATTTTCTGGGTCAGATCACATTGGTCTTTGTTGAAAGGGATATTGTGTAGAACATTTTTAAAGTAACATCCAGAATCTGATGAAGGCTATGAGATAAAAAAATGTATGGGTGGGAAGTTAACTGAAAATACTTGATGTTTCTTGAGAGATAAAAAAATTAATTCAAAGTAGCGAAAGCCACAGGCCTGTACATTTTATTTGTAAAAAAAGCAGTTCTATTTTTATACAAAATTCTTACTGCCTCAGAAAAAAATGATTTTATTTATTGCCTATCGTTAAGTTATTGGAATCCTATAAAGAACCGAATCCGTTAGAATAGAACCTTGTCGAGTAGTCTTCTGAAATTCGGAACTGTAGAATTCTCTAGAACAGAGCCACGTTCACACCTCGCTCTGCCTCTGCTCCCTTCACTGTCATACACCTCTCTCTGTCTGTGCATCACATCCGTCCGTGATCAGCTCTTTCTCTCTCTCTCCCTCTCTCCCCATCAGTATCGGTACTTCACCTGTCAAATTTCAACCTTTCCTTGCGTTTCGTTTTTTTGTTCACGTGTTTGTTTCGTTATGTTTCGTTCGTTTGTACTGTACAAAAACTTTTCAACAGTTTCTCCCAAATGACAATCCATCCTCCTTGCTCTCCAGGAGCATGTGGTACTGATGGATATAACTTTGGCTGCTCTGTGTATGAGTGTGTGATAATGTGTTTGTACAGTAAATGTGTGTCTGTTAGTATTAATCCAAATTGTAAATCATTTTTGTAAAAAAAAATAAAAATAAAAAAAATAGCGAGAGATATAAAATTGTGGTGTTGACCTTATGACCTGGTGGTTTACATTGTTGTTTTGTTGTGTGTTGTTCCCCTGATTTTAATGCTGTAGTAATGTGGTGCCCTGGCTCTCTGTCCTGTGTGTAACTCTCTCCTCTCCCCTGTTTTCTTCCTATAGAACCCATCTCCATGCCTGTTAGCTCATCGTTTGCCTAGCATGTCTCTGTGGCGTGGCGTCCAAAAACCCAAAAAATACAAAAAGTCTCATCGTCCCGTCATTGTTTTCTGATGTCTTTTCTGAGCTCACCTGATCATAACCTGGTCTCCGCCTACTGACCTTTTGAACTTAGCGTGACCTTTTTGGACTTTTTTTGCATGTGACCTCATTTTGTTCTATTTTGGGGAGGTGGGGTAAATGGGGTACATTGTGCATGAAGGAGGGCGGGAGGGAGGGGGGGGGGGGGGGGAGCGAATCAATGTGAAGAAGTATAGCATCATTCATACAAAAAGACTGAACTCTTACAGACAAAAACAAAACGTTTCTTTTTAAAAACAGAACAACCCTGTGGCAAAATGATTTCCATTAGATTTATTTAGTTAGGTTTAATTTCCTTCTTTTATGTTGGGTTTCGTTTTTTGTTCCTTTTTTCATTTAAAGTAAACTTGAAAGTTCAGCACAGGGATTGGCATGCTGTCTTGTTTCTGGCTCCACTGGCAATATGAGGCCAGAAGCAGACACTGTCGGTGTCCATGAAAAATAGACTACTTCCAAACAGTTCTGAATAAAAACTGTCTGATCAATATTAGACTCTCTCAGAGCTCTGTAATTGTTTTTACATTTTTCAGGCAGTGTAAAGTTTTTTGATAAGGCCATTTTAAGTGGCTCTGTTTCTCATTAAAGTATATATAGAACCACTTTTTTCTAGAGTAGTTTAAGGTATTACAAAAATGTCAACAAAAAAAGACTTGCCCTGTTTGGGGGGAGAAATGCTACCTACGTGTCACCTTTTGCTGAACTGACTCACAGATAGACAATCCGTGGTTTAAATGCACATGATAAAGAAATGACCTATATTTTCTACTGTTTAAATTATAGAGCGAAAAAAAAAGAAGAAATGACCTGTAACCCGCGTTAACGTTGGTGCTTCTTGTGAGTTTAGTTTTGGTTTCATTACAAGTCTAACGGTCTTAAGTGTCTCATGTTTTAAAAGAGAAGACTAAAAAAAAAATCTGTTTACTTGAACAATAGACAAAGCCTTTCATATGAATACTATTATAATTGTTCATTTTGTCTTTTTTATTTTAAGCAGTCCCAATTTGCTAAATTTCTTGTTGGGTAATTAGCTATATAAAATTAAAAAAAAATAATATATATATATGAATATATAAATATATATATATATATAACATGTCGGCTTGTGAAGCATCAATGTTAATATCATTTTATTTCTATCGTGGGAAACAATATTTAGATGTGTTTTGTTGTTCATTATAAATGTCATTTTCTTTTCTTATAAAGAAAAAAAAGACAAGGTCGGTGGAGTTTAGTGCCAAAACTTGAAGGTACATTCTGTCTATAGCGCGTCAGTGTATTTCTGGTCAAATGATTTGATAACATGGGTATTTTATTAAGTGTTTTGTATGGATCCCTCATATGTAAAAATATAGATTTAAAAAAAGAGTTTGTTAACTTGCTATTCTGTGGTCTTGTTGCCTGAAACTGTTCATGTTTAGCTTTTTTTTTGTAAAGATGTAAAAAGTGCCCATGTGTCATATATATTATATATATATATATATATATATATACACACACACCCACTCGCACGTACACACACTCAAGCAGACCTCACAGTTGACTTTACTTTGTTGTTGTGATTGAGAGCCCCTGAGTGTGTACGCCTCTACAGTCCAGTTTCCATGTTCCTGCCCACCAGTCTTTACATTACTGTTCACACGCTCTCTCTATCAACATGTCACTCACACAGACAGTTCTCACATGAGCCATTATACCGAGCATTCTTCAAAGCCTTATCACAAGCCTTTACATGAACACTCACATGAACACACATTCTCGCCAAACACTCTCGCTTCATCCTTTCGCTTTGACAAATTGCAAGCCTTATTTTAAGCTTCATCTCTCTCATTATAACCTAAATCAAGGACAAGTGTTTAGTTGAAGTTGCTACAGACTGGGAAGGGGCATCATTATTTGCTGGTCATGTATGTGTCACCTCAAACAACATGAATGCGTTGCTTTCATAAGGTAAGTGAAGGGCAAGACTTTCCCACACAAGCCTCAAACCCTCCCCAGACCCAGACAAAACAACGTTGATAGTACAGAATGATTTTCAGCTGTTTGGTTTTGTTGTTTCTTCAGTTGACAGTTTCTTATGGACATGTACCAGTATTGGTAATTACACCATTATTACAGAAATATGTTTGCCCTGTTGTAAATGTTGTGTAATGTAGTGTAACTGGCCAAAACAGTGTTGAGATGCCAAAGTATTATGTCAAGATTCTCATAGTCAATCCGTTTACATGACACAATGCTGTCTGTCCGTCAGTCTCAGTATTCTGTAAAACTGCCCCGATTCCCTTCCCTGGAAACCTAGTTTACGGTCTGCAAAACGCAGCACTATTTTATACAAAAACTCACCAGTCGCCTTAACCAGGGAGTGTTGTATCGAAAGACTTGTCTAATCGGATCTAAACATCTGTATGTAAGTAGGTGGTGTTTGCCAAGTCTAAGTGTACTGTATTGTACTGTACCTCCAGCTTCTCCAACTCTGGGTAAGCGTGTCACCATTTTGTCCCACAACGCAGAGTAGAGAGGCAAAATGGCCACCTTCTTCTTTAAGTGTGGCTCTCAAACTGACAACCAAGGGAAAATAAGTTACTGTTATCTGTTCCATCGTCTTTTTACAGAATAACAAGGTTTATTTGAAATACCGAGCCAAATGGAGGAGGGTTTGTAAAGTGCAGACAGGGGAAATAAAATGAGATGAAAGGGTAACTATCTTGTTCAGTTCTTGGACAGCAAAACAACCGTCTCGGCCAAGAGGCAGAGCCTTTACCATGTCAGATGACCAAGTCAATGCCAAACTTCAGTTGAGTCCATAGCATATCAAATTGACATTTCCTAAAGCAGTAAGCATGAGTAATGCCATAAAAACCGCTCTAACTACCTGCATAAAAGTAATCAGGATTGCCAATATGTCATACTACACATATACCAATGTTAATAGATCATTTTGTCATTAACGTGAGCTGATCGAAGTCTCCTTATAAGACAGCTGCCCTATTAGGCCTCAGACCCTTCAGGAATCCTCTCTGTGAGGAACATCTTTGCACTCTAAATACATTAGGCAACATAAACAGACAACAGAGTTACATCAACTCACGGTGCAGCATAATGGGTTGCAGGCGTAGAGGCTTGGGTTTTTCTGTTTGTTTTCGGTTCATCCCTTAGCCAACTACTTATACTTTGGGAGATGTGTGTGTTTTTACAGAACTTAAGCATCCCCCAATTCCCAGCTCGCTCGCTCACACACACACACACACACACACACACACACACACACACACACACACACACACACACACACACACACACACACACACACACACACCACGGGTTGGCACAGTGTAGTCTGATTGAAGTTGCAGTCTGTTAGATGTTTATGAAAAAGCACAAGAGTGTCCTCCGCAGACAGACCGTTAGACAGGAGTGTCTGTTGAGTGCCTCACATCTCAGGGGCTGTCATCACCGATGCTTGTTGTAATCTTTCAATCTTGTCACTGTTCCGTTCTCTGTTCTCTTTTTTTTTATTTATTATTATCTAAAGTGCTATATCAAACAATGACATTTTAAAGGAAAAAAAACAACTTGTAGTTTCTTTGCATTTTGGCTTATTATGTCTAGTTTTGGGGGGTAATGTTTGTTTTCTCTCTCTTTCTGTGCCGTAAAGAGCTTGTTGTCTGTAGATTAATATCATTTTGTTTGATTCTAAAGGATTTCAATAGTTTTAAGTATTGTCTTGAGAGAAGCCAAAGTCAATGCATTTCAGTGGATTCTGTAAGCGTATTGTATGTTTGTTTGACAACACTTCGAAATCTGTCATTGGATGGGATTGGAAAAGTACAAAAAAAATGCAGGCTTTCCTATTTCTACAAATGATTGTACTTATGCATTTTGTACCAGTGAAACTTTTTATACTGGAGATTAAAGGAAACAAAAAAAAAACTATTAGAAAAACAAACCTGTCTGGCCTCATGATGTGGCCTGACCTTTGTTGACTGGTTCCCCGAGTATGATTTATAGCTGGCATCAAGAACGTTGTCTTTTAATATACGATTTTCTAGAAGAACTTTGGCTTGGTTTCTTTAATTAATTAACTTCTTATTTTTCCGTACTTCAGTGTTGTTCTTTTCAAAAGAGGAGTTAGGCGAGTGTTGGTTTCTTTTTGGCTTATAAATAGTTTGTCTATACAAAAAAAAAAAACGGTAAGTTTCATTTAACTTCTGTATTGTGACGTCTACATGATAAGACAATTAGGAATATAAATATTTAGTCACCTTCAGTGGATTAATGTATTAGTTTCATTAAAAAAAGATGCTAATTAGAGGTTTTTGCTTTTAACTGTTGAGATTTTTCTGGTTTCTCTGTCCCCTGTGAACTAACTGTGTAGCTGAAGCAGTCAGAATTATTTTTGTAAACGTATGTTCTTGTGTGATGCAGTTACTTGCTTCTGTCTCCGATATTAAACCATTTTTCCTAATACTCGTCTCTGTGTGTGTGTTGTTGTTGTTGTCGTGTTCCAGTGGCTGTCTGATGTCGTAGTGTTTCACACAACCCCACGTTTCACGTCTCAATCTCTCCTTTTCCTCTCTGGTGTTTGTTCCTTGTTTTACACATAGTACAGTTGATTTCATCCCCAAGTGACAACTCACTATGGTGTCCTCAGTAAACATGGTACATATACATCAAGGTGTGTCTATGTATATTACTTTGTAGCCCAAGATGATGTGACAGTTCATCACCTTTTGGAGAAAAATTCATTTGTCAATCAAATTTGGAAAACAAAATTCTACTTTAGGCTATGGTGCTCGGGGGCCATGATAATGACAAATATTTCAACAAGAAATAGCTTGACAGGATTTTGTGAGTTGTAGGAACACAAAACTGTTATCTGACTTAACCACTCTCACAACAATTGAATTATCATAAATCAAGCTCTGTGCCTACCGGCCTTGCGTCATCCTCCAATGTGTCTCTGCCTGACTACCTAATTGGCCGGAACGTTTCAAAAGAGGGCAGGTCTTTCTGCTTTCCCTGATTAGGAAACGGCTGCTATTGGCCAATGTGAGGGTTCCCTCATCAGGGATTGGCCTGTGCTGTACACTGTTCTGGGCATGGTCTGTCTACTATGTCTGTGTCCAACTCCACTTCTGTACCGTGTCAGTACTGCATCCCCTAATATGTAGAGAAATAGGAAAGGAAAGAGTCAAAGCTACACCCTTTAAACATAGATTCCCTATCAATTTGACCTATGACAATGTATCCAAATAAAGAATTTAGTTCACCTTTATTTAACCAGGTAGGCTAGTTGAGAACACCTTTATTTAACCAGGTAGGCTAGTTGAGAACATGTTCTCAAAGAATGATGTGTGTACTTTTATAGAAGGATTTTACACCGTGTGTGTCTTGCTACAGTGCCTTGCGAAAGTATTCGGCCCCCTTGAACTTTGCGACCTTTTGCCACATTTCAGGCTTCAAACATAAAGATATAAAACTGTATTTTTTTGTGAAGAATCAACAACAAGTGGGACACAATCATGAAGTGGAACGACATTTATTGGATATTTCAAACTTTTTTAACAAATCAAAAACTGAAAAATTGGGCGTGCAAAATTATTCAGCCCTCTTAAGTTAATACTTTGTAGAGACACCTTTGCTGCGATTACAGCTGTAAGTCCCTTGGGGTATGTCTCTATCAGTTTTGCACATCGAGAGAATTTTTTCCCATTCCTCCTTGCAAAACAGCTCGAGCTCAGTGAGGTTGGATGGAGAGCATTTGTGAACAGCAGTTTTCAGTTCTTTCCACAGATTCTCGATTGGATTCAGGTCTGGACTTTGACTTGGCCATTCTAACACCTGGATATGTTTATTTTTGAACCATTCCATTGTAGATTTTGCTTTATGTTTTGGATCATTGTCTTGTTGGAAGACAAATCTCCGTCCCAGTCTCAGGTCTTTTGCAGACTCCATCAGGTTTTCTTCCAGAATGGTCCTGTATTTGGCTCCATCCATCTTCCCATCAATTTTAACCATCTTCCCTGTCCCTGCTGAAGAAAAGCAGGCCCAAACCATGATGCTGCCACCACCATGTTTGACAGTGGGGATGGTGTGTTCACCTGTGTTGCTTTTACGCCAAACATAACGTTTTGCATTGTTGCCAAAAAGTTCCATTTTGGTTTCATCTGACCAGAGCACCTTCTTCCACATGTTTGGTGTGTCTCCCAGGTGGCTTGTGGCAAACTTTAAACGACACTTTTTATGGATATCTTTAAGAAATGGCTTTCTTCTTGCCACTCTTCCATAAAGGCCAGATTTGTGCAATATACGACTGATTGTTGTCCTATGGACAGAGTCTTCCACCTCAGCTGTAGATCTCTGCAGTTCATCCAGAGTGATCATGGCCCTCTTGGCTGCATCTCTGATCAGTCTTCTCCTTGTATGAGCTGAAAGTTTAGAGGGACGGCCAGGTCTTGGTAGATTTGCAGTGGTCTGATACTCCTTCCATTTCAATATTATCGCTTGCACAGTGCTCCTTGGGATGTTTAAAGCTTGGGAAATCTTTTTGTATCCAAATCCGGCTTTAAACTTCTTCACAACAGTATCTCGGACCTGCCTGGTGTGTTCCTTGTTCTTCATGATGCTCTCTGCGCTTTTGACGGACCTCTGAGACTATCACAGTGCAGGTGCATTTATACGGAGACTTGATTACACACAGGTGGATTGTATTTATCATCATTAGTCATTTAGGTCAACATTGGATCATTCAGAGATCCTCACTGAACTTCTGGAGAGAGTTTGCTGCACTGAAAGTAAAGGGGCTTAATAATTTTGCACACCCAATTTTTCAGTTTTTGATTTGTTAAAAAAGTTTGAAATATCCAATAAATGTCGTTCCACTTCATGATTGTATCCCACTTTTTGTTGATTCTTCACAAAAAAATACAGTTTTATATCTTTATGTTTGAAGCCTGAAATGTGGCAAAAGGTCGCAAAGTTCAAGGGGGCCGAATACTTTCGCAAGGCACTGTACATTTACTGGACCCTTCATTTCTACGCCTCACAACAATTTTGATCTATAAAAATGAGGTCTGGCTGGTGCTGGAGGCAAACAACTGCAACGATTCAGGCTTTTTTTTGTTGTGCCAAGGGATAGTCTATTCTTTCATCAGTGCAATACTCAACCAAGCATATTATGAAATATTGATTGTAGGTTTTTAGGGAGGACATACAATACAACTCATGTAGCGTGTGGTTCATAACCGTGGGTAGATTACTATTATCATAATCTCGCCTAGAATTTCAGAAAGAGGATCAGGTTTTTCTTTCTCTCATGTGGTTATCCATTTTCCGATCCACAAACCAAAGCCAAAGGAGGTGGGGGAAAGGTATTTTAAAAAGCACATTTAATGCTTTACCTGTCTGACAGAAAAAGGGGACGCAAAGAAAAATTGCTCCAATTAGGCCGTGTCAGGTTGACATTATTATGAAATGTATTTATTTATTACAATTTGCACACACTCAACCTGGTAAATATCTAAACCTACACTGATACAAAACATTAGGAACACCTGCTCTTTCCATGACATAGACTGACCAGGTGAATCCAGTTTCACGCTCAACAGTTTTGTGTGTATCAAAAAGCATTGGAGTCAACATTGGCAAGCATCATTGTGGAACGCTTTCGACACTTTGCAGAGTCCATGACCTGACAAATAGGGGGAGACGGGTGAAACAATACTAGGAAGGTGTTTTCACCGGATTTGAGTTTCGCATTCAGGACTGCGAAAGCAACTCTACCATATTATCACCTGCTATCAAAAAGGGCCAATCAGGTAGGTGCACACTCACTATGACCTCTGACCTCACCTGGAGAATACAGCCACATGTCAGGTAAGATCCTCCAACACATAACATCTAAGTAACATGGTAAAGTACTACGTCTAACCAGGTAATCCACATCGCTAGGTAATCCAAATCAGGTAATCCAAATCAGGTAATCCAAATCAGTCAAACATCAGATTATGCTAATGTATTCATGACACATGCCATCAGGGTCACTTATTTAAAAACGTGTATTCAGGCAAGGTACGGTCAAGATAGTAGTAGACACTAGCAATAATGTTATCATAGACTAATAGTAGTGAAATAGTAGGGCACTGACAGTTACAAATGATATACAAGTAATACACTGCACTATGTTTATACTATAGAATAGTCTGAGAGAGAACTGTCAGACACAGCAGTGTTTACATCACCGCTACACAGAACCTCTCCATAATTCAAATGCTCAGACACCCTACAGGGATACCGGCACAGCACACACTTCCAACACAACACTGCCACACTCTCCCTCTACCAGACTCCCTATGGGGACAGTGAAAACACTTCCTGCTGTAACTGGGAGGTGTACTTTCCAGACACTTCTACAAAGGAAAGAAAGAGGGAGAGAGAAACAAACAGGAGACTGGAAAGGGAGAGAGAACAGGAAATTGGGAAAGTGAGAGGGTGAGAACAGAGGGGTGTACTACAAAGCAGGATCAATGAGTTAGTCCATGGTGCGGGAAGTTTTGGAATGGGGGTGCTGTCGGCAGGGGGGGGGGGGATAAATAAACACTGAACTAAAATATAAATGCAACATATAACAATTTCAAAGATTTTTACTGAGTTTTAGTTAATAGAATACATTCATTAGGCCTTAAATCAATGGATTTCACATGACTGGGAATACAAGTATAGACCATAAAAAAAGGTAGGGACGTGGGTCAGAAAACCAGTCCGTATCTGGTGTGACCATTTGCCTCATGCAGTGCGACATCTTTTTTGCATAGAGTTTATCAAGCTGTTGATTGTGCCCTGTGAAATGTTGTCCCACTCCTCTTCAATGACTGTGCGAAGTTGCTGGATATTGGCAAGAACTGGAACAAGCTGTCGTACACGTTGATGCAGAGCATCCCAAACATGCTCAATGGGTGACATGTCTGGTGAATAAGCAGGCCATTGAAGAACTGGGACATTTTCAGCTTCCAGGAATTGTGTACAGATCCTTGCAACATGGGGCTGTGCATTATCATGCTGAAACATGAGGTGAGGACGGCGGCACAATGGGCCTCAGGATCTCATCATGGTATCTCTGTGCATTCAAATTGTCTTTGATAAAATTGAATTGTGTTCGTTGTCCGTAGCTTATGCCTGCCCATACCATAACCCCACCGCCACCATGGGGCACTCTGTTCACAATGTTGACAAACCGCTCGCCCACACAACGCCATACACGCTGTCGGCCATCTGGTTTCTGACAGTTTGTGCAGAAATTCTTCAGTTGTGCAAAGCCACAGTTTCATTAGCTCTCCAGGTGACTGGTATCAGATGATCCACCGGGTGAAGAAGCCGGATGTTGAGGATCTGGGCTGGCGTGGTTACACATGGTCTGCGGTTGTAAGGCTGGTTGGACGTAGTGGCAAATGTTCTAAAATGACGTTGGAGGCAGCTTATGGTAGAGAAATGAACATTCAATTATCTGGCAACAGCTCTGGTGAACATTCTTGCAGTCAACATGGCATGCTACCTCAAAATCTGAGACATCTGTGTCATTTTTTTTGTCGCCAGCACAAGGTGCACCTGTGTAATGATCGTGATGTTTAATCAGCTTCTTAATATGCCACACCTGTCCGGTGGATGGATTATCTTGGCAAAAGAGAAATGCTCATTGACAGGGATGTAAAGTAATTTGTGCACAAATTGAAATAAATACGTTTTTTGTACTAATGGCAACTATCTGGAATATTTTATTTTAGCTCATGGAACATGGGACCAACACTTTACATGTTGCATTTATATTTTAGTTCAGTGGAGATATGTCAAATCAAATCAAATTGTATTTGTCACTTGCGCAGAATACAACAGGTGTAGGTAGACCTTACCGTGAAATGCTTACTTACAAGTCCTTAACCAATGCTGCAGTTCAAGAAATAGAGTTGAGAAAAGATTTACTAAATAAACTAAAGTAAAAACAAAAAGTTCAAAAAGTAACACAAGAAAATTACATAACAATAACAGGGCTATATACAGGGGATTGGTTAGGAGCCCATAAAATGTGTGTTTGGTTGTCAAGTCAATTACCCATTTCAAGCTTATCTTTCTAAAAAACAAACAATGTATTTCAGAAAATTCAGGTACGTTAGCTGGCTAACTCCTTGATCTTGCTTTGTAGCAAGAGCGCAACTTTCACTGGGGACACACATTCTGAAATTGCATTTTTGTCCCCACCCCAGTTTTATCATTGTAATGGGAAACAAAACAAGGCAACGGTGTGCTTTGGAACCATGCAGACGTTTCTGGGCGGTCGGGTAGGCTGTTAGGAGTGTTTATAAGGACTTGATTTAGGACCATGCGGACACCACAGAGCGGGCTGACAGGCTTTGTGAAGGCTGGCTGGACCAGCACAGGAGAGTTGAGCGTAGTTCAGTGTATGCGTTACAGTCTTTCACCGAGTTGGAAAAGTAACAGAAACTAGCTACTCTTTAGGTGACTGCTATAGCTGGCAAGCTAACTGCTGTTTAACTTCACAGAAGAAGAAAAACTAAACTAGTGTTTATTTGCAGGGCTGAGCTAGTATTGTAACTGACGTGTGACGTTAGCTAATGTTTCATCCTCTCTCGACTAAGGTGAATGAATAAGCTACGCTAGCTAGTAGCCACCACACAGCCAGGTCAGCTCTAGCTTCTAGTTATCTGTCAGGTAGTGAGTGATATGGGGTGGCTATTATTACTATCTAACAGCAGTTGTTTGTACGGACATGTTTTGTCACGTTTCAGAAGTAAATTAACTTGGCAAGCTTTCGCCAGTTGATGTCCCGTTAGAGAGAGAGAGCTGGCCAAAAGTTGGCTTTCATTACAGTGGTGACCCGTTACTCAGGGCTATTCAATACACACAGTACCAGTCAAAAGTTTGGACACAACTACTCATTCAAGGGTTTTCCTTTATTTGTACTATTTTCCAAGGCAAAGGGTGGCTACTTTGAAGAATCTCAAATATATTTTGATTTGTTTAACACATGATTCCATATGTGTTATTTCATAGTTTGTCTTCACTATTATTCTACAATTTTTGATATTAAATAAAATCATGAACATTTACCACGCTGCGCTTTGGTCTGATCCTCATTACGACGAGAGCCGTGACAGAGAGAGAGAACAGGAGATGGGAAAGTGAGAGCTGGTGAGAACAAGAGATGGGAAAGCAGTGGTATAAAGTACTTAAGTAGTACTTTAAAGTATTTTTTTTTACTTAAGTAGTTTTTCGGGGGTATCTTTACTATTTATATGTCTGACTACTTTTACTTCACTACATTCCTTAAGAAAATATTGTACTTTTTACCCCATACATTTTCCTTGACACCCAAAAGTACTTGTTACATTTTGAATGCTTAGCAGGACAGGAAAATAGTCAAATTCACGCACTTATCAACAGAACATCCATGGTCATCCCTACGGCCTCTGATCTGGCGGACTCACTTAACACATGCTTTGTTTGTAAATGGTGTCTGAAAGTAGGAGTGTGCCTGTGGCTTTCCGTAAATTGAAAAAAAAAAAAAAATGGTGCCATCTGGTTTGCTTAATATAAGGAATTTGAAGTTACTTATACTTTTACTTTTGATATTGAAGTATATTTTAAATCAAATACTTTTACTCAAGTAGAATTTTACTTGAGTCATTTTCTATTAAGGTATCTTTTATTTTACTCAAGTATGATAGTTGGTGACTTTTCCACCACTGTGGGAACGTGAGGGAGAGTGAGAACAGGAGATGGGCAAGTGTGAGTAACGATGTTCGTCTGAGGAAGGAGTAGACCAAAGCGCAGGGTGGTACGTGTTCATATTTCCTTTAATTAACTGAACACTAAATACAAGAGAATAAATGAACACCGAAACAGTCCCGTATGGTGCAAACACTGAAACGGAAAACAACTACCCACAACCCATAGTGGGAAAACAGGCTGCCTAAGTATGGTTCTCAATCTGAGACAAGGGTTGACAGCTGCCTCTGATTGGGAACCATACCACGCCAAACACCTAGAAATATAACACACAGAACCAAAACATAGAATGCCCACCCCAACTCACGCCCTGACCAAACTAAAATAGAGACATAAAAGGAACTTAGGTCAGGACGTGACAGAGCGGGTGAGAGCAGGAGATGGGAAAGTGTGAGAGAGAACAGGAGATGGGAAAGTGAGAGCGAGAGAGAGGAAGAGGATTGTTTGAGCCTAATGAAGATTAATCACCCAGAGAGGCAGCTGTTGCCCCCCACCTCCTAGCAGAGATACAGGAAACTCATCTAATCTATCAAAGTGCTCATATTACAGCTGAGGTTTGTCGACAGGCGGTACGCACACTCCAAACAGATTGAGGTTGGTGCTGCAAACAGACAGAGACATCCCAGTCCCACTGGCTGTAAAGGGAGGTGACACTTTAAAAGTGGCCAATATGCTGCTCTAATTATCCTTCTATAAATGAATGACACCAATGTCTATGGACATCGCAACAGACACGAGTGCATCTACATCATGGGAGCCAAAGGGTGTCCCTGGCAGAGCCCAGAAGACCACAGTAAGATCTACAAGGGATCTACTACTGGTAGGTTAACTCACAGTGGGTCTGGGGTTGAGACCCTGTCTTATAACCTAGAGGTCATAGGTTCAAATCTTATATCTGGCACTTTTGTCTACAATTCTGCATCTCTCAACGTTAAATATATAAGAGAAGAGGCAAAAGTGTGATGGAGTCAGTGTCTCTGGGGATAAGTCTACTTTGAAGCTAAGGTTTTGGGGTTCAAGTCTCACCTGTGCTTTTGATTACATTTCTGCACCTATCAATGCCACAGAGTAAGGATCTTGCCCCCTAAGCACCAGGTTGTAGGTTTGATCCTAGGTGCCAGCTCCTGGGCATGGTTACCTAATAAGGACTGCGCTGGTCAGTGAGTCAGAGCCACTTGGGGAGCTCATGCCACACAAAGTGGCATTGGTTGGAAAGGCATGATAAGCAGAGGGGGGGAATTCCTGGGGTTCCCCACTGCGTTTCCAGACAATAGGTTACCTTTTCTGGGAGTTTTTCTCCATAACCATTGCACTTTGCAGGAGAGGGGATCCCAGGTATTCATCCTCATGAAATCTGACAGCCTTCCAACTATCCCAGAGTGTCAACACGACCAGGTGATGAGCCAGGGATCAAACCTGCAACTCTGTGCTTCAGAGGAGAGAACCTTAACACAGAGCCACCGGCTCTT
This sequence comes from Oncorhynchus mykiss, assembly GCF_057628025.1. NCBI lineage: Eukaryota > Metazoa > Chordata > Actinopteri > Salmoniformes > Salmonidae > Oncorhynchus > Oncorhynchus mykiss. The sequence goes on from NC_143036.1 coordinate 59,935,313, forward strand.
TCACACTCCATGTGAAGAAATACACACAATCTAATGATTGAACCCACAGCCAGATTATTCCACATATCTGTGTATTTCAGATGGAAAGGCACCTCTGCAGAATTACGTAACAGAAACCATATTCCCGGGCTACATAGTACATACAACTTCAATAAGAGTTACACACTAGCATCCAATGTTTCTCCGCTGTCACTGCCATTACAGGAGACAAGTTGAGAAAGTAGTGAACTCATGACCTCTGGTGGACAAGGTGGTAGTCATTCCAGAGAGCTCCACTAGTTCTGATTGAACTCTCCCCTTCTTCACCTTCCACAACACCTAAAGCCACGGAACAATAACGTAGGCCTCGATTCAATCAGGTCGAGCATTAACCCGCACTGGCTGACATCCACATGGAGGATGTTTGGAGGCGTAACTGCGGTAGGAGATGACAAATCGATGAGCGGCTGCTCTTGTGCTTCACCAACCACTCCCTTCCTTATTATCCCAACTGCATTAGCAGTTCAAACGGTGCGAGAAATAATTACAGGCAGTCATGTGTTGCCCCTATACGTGTCTATGGGAACAGCTATATCAGACTAATCGAGGTGTAGGCAATAGAACATCACGCATTCAAATGTTTGAACTTATAACGCGGCTGGATGAACTTCTAACGCGGCTGCATGGGATTTGTCGGATATAAACTTGGGTGTGGTTTCATTGCATCCAATGGCAGTGTCCGCAATAAAGTAACACAAGGAGCCATTTGTGGATCTCTAACGCGGTTCCACCTCCGGCACATCAAAATTACCGCTATGTGGATGCCGGCTAGTGCGGATTTGATCTAATCTAGCCGGAGGTTTGAATCGAGCCAACACTGGTCCAGTACCAGTGTTGCGCCGTGGGTGTGAAAGATTCAGCAGGCTACTGGCATTACACATTTGGTTAAAAGATCACTGTAGCTGTGCTGGAGTCACTTTTATAGATAACTTTGACTCTGTCCACGCATTTCAAGGCTGTGTTGAAACAATGACTTATCAATGACTCATCAATGACTCAAGACCAGCTCAGTTAATCCCTACCATTGTGACAATGAGTCGTCATAATGCTGCATCAAATGTACATTATCCTAGGGGTGTTGGCAGACAATGTAAGTTACATAATTTTTGACCACCTAATTGCCCTGTGTACCTCTGTTGAACCTACAGCTTTTGTATGCAGTAATCATGAGCCTATGAACCAGATTTACACTGTTAGCACCTAGTAGGAAGACCACTTTATGCAGCTCACCCTGCACTATCAGCTCCAATATAAATAACATGAGCAAGTCTACTTATAGGCTTCCCAGTAAAGCATTATAAACCAAGCAACCCAGAAAAGTGCTCAAAATAGCCCATATTAACGTATGCAGCCTAAGGAACAAGGTCCATGAAGTCAATAAGTTGCTTGTAACAGATTACATTCATATCTGACTCTCTCTGAAACGCACCTAGATAATACTTTTGATGATACAGTGGTAGCAATACATGGTTATAACATCTACCGAAAATACAGAAATGCCAACGGGGGAGGTGTTGCGGTCTATATTCAGAACGACATTCCTGTAAAGCTTAGAGACGATCTAATGTTAAATACTGTTGAAATAATATGGTTCATCTGCCTCACCTAAAGCCCATTCTTGAGAGAAGCCGTTATGACCACCAAGTGCTAACAGTCAGTATCTGGATAATATATGTGAAATGCTTGATAATGTATGTGATATCAACAGAGAAGTATATTTTCTGGGTGATTTTAAATATTGACTGGCTCTCATCAAGCTGCCCACTCAATAATAGTTTTGTTTTACTGTAACCAGTGTCTGCAACGTGTTCAGGTTATCAGTCAACCTACCAGGTTATTTACAAACAGCACAGGAATAAAATCTTCAACATGTATTGGTCACATCTTTACTAATGCTGCAGAAATGTGCTTTAAAGCAGTATCCAAATCCATAGGATATAGTGATCACAATATAGTAGCCATATCAAGGAAAACCAAAGTTCCAGAGGCTGGGCCTAATATAGTGTATAAGAGGTCCTACAATAAGTTTTGTCGTGATTAATATGTTGATGATGTAAACAATATTTGCGGGTCTGTGGTGTGTAATGAGGAGCAACCAGATGCTGCACTTAACACATTTATGAAATTGCTTATTCCAGCTACAAATAAGCACGCACCCATTAAGAAAATGAGTGTAAAAAATGTTAAATATCCTCGGATTGATGAGGAATTGAAAAATGGTATGGTTGAGAGGGATGAGGCGAAAGGTATGGCATATAAGTCTGGCAGCCCAACTGACGTACTGCAAATTAAGAAATCATGTGACTAAACAAAATAAATGGGAAAATAAACTATAGTATGAAACTAAGATAAATGATATAAAGAATGATAGTAAAAAGCTTTGGGGCTCCTTCTATAACATTTTGGGTAAAAAAGCCAACTCTGCTCCTTCATTCATTGAATCAGATGGCTCATTCATCACAAAGCCCACTGATATTGCCAACTACTTTAATGATTTTTTATTGGCAAAATAAGCAAACTTAGGGATGACATGCCAGCAACAAATGCTGATGCTACACATCCAAGTATATCTGACCAAATTATGAAAGAAAATCTGGAAGGAAAACGATTGAGGATAATAGCGGATGATATTGCCACTCGTATTTGCCACATCTTCAATTTAAGCCTACTAGAAAGTGTGTGCCCTCAGGCTTGGAGGGAAGCTAAAGTCATTCCTCTACCCAATAATAGTAAAGCTCCTTTACTGGATCAAATAGCCGACCAGTCAGCCTGTTACCAACCCTTAGTAAACTTCTGGAGAAAATGGTGTTTGATACAATGCTATTTCACAGTAAACAAATTGACAACAGACTTTCAGAACGCTTATAGGGAAGGACACTCAACAAGCACAACACTTAAACAAATGACTGATGATTGGCTGAGAGAAATTGAAGATTAAATTATTGTGTGGGCTGTCTTGTTAGACTTCAGTATAGCTTTTGACATTATCGATCATAGTCTGCTGCCGGAAAAACGGATGTGTTAGGGCTTTACACACCCTGCTATAATGTGGATAAAGAGTTACCTGTCTAACAGAACACAGAGGGTGTTCTTTAATGTAAGCCTCTCAAACATAATGCAGGCATAATCAGAAATTCCTCAGGGTAGCTGTTTAGGCTCCTTGTTTTTTTCAATCTTTACTAACAACATGCCACTGGCTTTGAGTAAGGCCAGTATGCCTATGTATGCGGATGACTCAACACTATACATGTCAGCTACTACAGCAACTGAAATTACTGCAACACTTAACAAAGCGCTGCTCTGCCTTCTTAACAACACTATCAACAAGGCAGGTCCTACAGGCCCTAGTTTTATCGCACCTAGACTACTGTTCAGTAGTGTTGTCAAGTGCCACAAAAAGGGACTTGGGAAAATTGCATTTGGCTCATAACAGGGCAGCACGGCTGGCCCTTAAAAGTACACAGAGAGCTAACATTAATGATATGCATGTCAATCTCTCATGGCTCAAAGAGGAAGAGAGATTGACTTCATCATTACTTGTGTTTGTAAGAGGTGTAGACAAACTGAATGTACCGAGCAGTCTGTTTAAAATACTCGGACACTCATGCATACCTCACAAGACATGCCACCAGAGGTCTCTTTTTATTTATTTTTTATTTCACCTTTATTTAACCAGGTAGGCAAGTTGAGAACAAGTTCTCATTTACAATTGCGACCTGCACTGGCTGACATCCACATGGAGGATGTTTGGAGGCGTAACTGCGGTAGGAGATGACAAATCGATGAGCGGCTGCTCTTGTGCTTCACCAACCACTCCCTTCCTTATTATCCCAACTGCATTAGCAGTTCAAACGGTGCGAGAAATAATTACAGGCAGTCAGGTGTTGCCCCTATACGTGTCTATGGGAACAGCTATATCAGACTAATCGAGGTGTAGGCAATAGACTTGTCTTGTCCCCAAGTCCAGAACAGACTATGGGAAGCGCACAGTACTACATAGAGCCATGACTACATGGATCTCTATTCCACATCAGGTAACTGATGCAGCATTAGAATCAGATTTAAAAAGACGGTATAAATACACCTTATGGAACAACTGGGACTGTGAAGAGACACCCACAAAGGTACAGACATATGCAGACACACACATTGTTGTATGGTGTTGAACATTTGTGTTGTGGACATGTGGGGATGTTATATGATGTACTGTTTTATCTTTAGCTCATTCAGTACAAACAAAGTTCACTGTTTTATCTGTTGTTTTATATGTAATGTGGGTGCTTTGGTGTGTTTGGACCTCAGGAAGAGTAGCTGCTGCCTTGGCATTAGCTAATGTGGATCCCTAATAAATACAAATACAAAGGCATACTTTTGTTTTCTCATAGTACTTTTCAACAAACTTTTTAATAACCAAATAGACACGGGATGTTTTTTGGCAAAATATTTATTCAATGTATAATGTTAATATCCAAAACTTGCATTCTCAGAAACGCTCCCAAAATGACTATTTGATTTAGACAGTACTCTGCTGCCATCTTGTGACTATGAAGAAACATGCAGCTGGAACATGTTTTTATTTCCATTAGTCTGTACTGAACAGTCTCATAAAAACATGTGATGCTGTTAAACTTTATGCACCATTAAATTATTTTCCTTCAAATATTTATTTTCCTTCAAACACCAAAAGGCCACAGTAAGTGCTACCCATCACGTGTGCATGAAACGTAAAAAGTAAACCATTCAAGTTATGAGGTGATTAGAGCCCATAAATGTGATCTATTATTACATGATTCCTATTGAAGCTTGGGTGTGTTGTTTGTTTACCTCTCCTGCTAGTTCCTCTGCAGGCTCTTCAATGTTGGAAGCATCCTGGGCTCCTCGTGGGTGTTGGATTCCTGGTCCACACCCAGAGAACCCCTGTGTATCTGTGGGTCCACAGTCAACACAATTAAGAAGGATCATTAGGATGGAGACATCTGCCTCCACTTCTCCCCTGCTGGGATAGACAAGACTATTCTTATTTTCTGAGGGCTGTATTGAAATGTCCTCCAGGACTGTAATACAATTATTAAATCATTTCTGCAAACAAATTGTATACAAAGTGAAAACAATCTACTGGTATCCCTCTGTGCATCAGTCAGGCAGCATACTGTGCTGTTTATTTGAGTAGTTACTCTTGTTGGGGCAGACTTGGTTTGCAGACACCGCTGCCACAATCACAGGCCTAATAGGCCATGAAATCAACACACACAGCGGGTGAACTGTGGGAGTGTCACACTCTCCCCAATGCCTTAACCTCGTTAGGTGTGACATTAATAGAACTGATGGGACATAAAGTGTGACACTAACAAGGTAAGCGAGACAGAGTTTCTAACTGGGAGAGATAGATAAGAGATTGCACTGCTTTCAACAGATTACCACCTGTGACTTAGACACCTAGGCTAGCTAACTGTTCCCAAGAAGAACACTGTGTTCTCGATCTCTTCTGTAAAGGGTTATTGACCCCTGACGCTGGTGAAATAGTTTAATTTGTCTGTTTGTTACTTCTCTACAGCACTCCTAGTTTGCTTTCTAATTGAACGGAGCTGCGGTTCATTAAAGTCTGTCATACTGTGTGTTCCAAAAACAAGTGAAAAATACATCAATTAATACATTTCTTGACTAAATTCTTGTGACGGTTTCTGAATTGAAGCTAGATGCAATAAACATCAACCCTTGCTACGGCATACCCTGTTTATTGTGTCTAGTCTCTTTATATAGTAACCTCAAAACAAACACATCAATCTGAGCAGCGAACCGATCGCTGCAGCTGCACATAGTCCATCTGTAAATAGCCGTAGAATAAATAAGTGGCCATTCCCACTATCACTGTCCTGCAAACACAACTACTCTGTTTGTTCTCAAGGGCCTTAGCCATGGGCTATAGGTACTGTGCAGTTTTACAAAACCTTCAGATCATACGGATAGGTTCAGGTCCTGTTATAACATTGTTTAACCATTATATTTGTATAACATTGTTAAAAAGTTGATAATGTATTGAAGGCTGACTTGGCTGTGCATACAAGCAGTTGTCTCTCTCCCTCAGTGGGATCACTGGTATGTAAACACTATATAGCTAGACTCTGTATACTGTATACTGTATAGCTAGACTCTAGTGGATACTTCACACTGAGGATAAATAGAGGTTGGTTTGTTTTGTTGGTGGCCCGCTGAGAAAAGAAGAGCAGTATCACGTTGCAGAATATACACTTTAGTTCTTCAGCGTTCAATTACAAATACAAGGGTTACGGCTATGAGTTGCTGGTTACAAATAATTAACAGAATAGCATAATTTGTGTAATTTTGTGTAACAAAAAACAAAGTAGCCTATTCTAAATAACTAGAAAATACTTTTAGGACCCCAGATATTTTCGCTTGAAATGAGAACTCTGAGAAATAGTTTTTTCCTTTAACATCAATATCATGAATTTATATGCTACCAGGTGGATTAACAGGCTAATAGCAAGACTCGTGCGCTATTCTTTTCATGATGCCTATGAGACTACTTTTCCTTTGTGGTTAAGTTTTTTCTAGCAAATGAAAAGGTGCAAGTGACAACTAATGGTCATTTACTATTCGCCAACTATGTGCCGCAACCTCGTTTCGGATCCAACATGGCGGGTGAGATAAGCCCGTCGGGCGGCGCATTGCTACCTGGAGTGGGATCGATTGCACAGCGCCCTGCAGGGGTTCCATAGTGAGTTTGAGAAGTGTTCTGTTCTGGAAGAGCGCGGACTTCCTGGTACGGGACAATGGACATGTTTTACTCTAGTTTGGCCGGGAAAACACACGCAGCGATGTGATCAAGACGGACACGTAGAGTTAGAACAAGGTAAACCTGTCCTTTTCATTTTCGAAATGTTCTGGGAAATATAACTTGTCAACTTCCCCGATATGGATGTCAGTGTACTACTGTTGGCTAAACGCTAGCAAGCGGACTGCGGCTTTGAAAGTGGCATTATGTGATGGGAACCAGGGACACGCGTCTGTGTAGCGTTGTCCGCACTGAACGACTCGGTATGCGGTATTATTCCAGTGTTTTGTTTACAATCGGGAATATGTTTTAGTAGCTTCAAACTTTGTTCTTATTTCTATTCATCGAGGCCTACAGTACCTAGCCAAACCCCCGGACGGCCTCATGCAGCAGAGTCGATGTTGACAGACTGCAGAAACACGAATCAAGCTCTCCCATTGGTCACAGACCTGCATTCCGCGGCTCTGGTTGGCTTGGCTTTCCTTTCACTCATTTGACGTTTGTGGGCTTTCAACGTTTCTCCTGTAGCTTAATTGATTTAAGGGGATCAATTGTATAATTAAACGAGTTGAATTAGAGTTATTGAATGGTATTTTGCGCATGTGGCTGTGTTGAGTAAATAAGGCGATCCATGTTTCTTTACCACGTCTGGGACTATAGGCTACTGTAGTAGCGATGAGCTGCATGGGAGAATGGGTATAGTAGTTACCTTTTGTAGCAGTGCCTCAATCCTATCCCGTTTCGGGATAATGCGGTTTAACACATTCTTGGCTTTATGGCGCGGCCGAAAAAACTGCTGTAGTGATAGTTTGTAGCCAGGCCACAAAGAGCGAAATTGCAAACATAGAACTCGCAAACCGATACATTGTTTCACACATGTCCACCACGAATGAAAGTTTGCTGCCTGGCTTCCACCCAGCAGCATGAGAGCAGATCACAAAAACAAATCACGTGTACAGTATCATACTGCAAGTCAATAAGCTATAGCCTACTGGCCTGTTTATGTAGTGGACGTTATGATATCAGAGAGAGAATATATGCACGTTATCAACTATTGTGCTCCATTGTATCACTGTGCGGTACTGGCAGCGTTGTTGCTGAGTATCGCATTTCTCGTACCGTAGCTCACGAGCCCTCCCGGTCTTGGCTGCCCGCCGAATGGCCCGAACGATGAGGAACGGATGTGTTTACCTGTCACAGCCTCCTGCATCAAAGAAATATACGCCATTTGCTGACAGATGCATCGTTTAAATTAAAGCCTGTTTTTAAAAAATGTTTTATTATTAGCAACTAGCTATGTCGTGCTGTGGTTTCACATGCCACCCATATGTAGGCTATGCCTACCACTTTAGTGAGGATACCAATGCTACGCGTTGGAATTAGCTTGGAATTATCTGTATTAACAAACACAACCTGGATTCAGTGGTAGACGTAACATAGTTAATGTAAATCTGTCCCTCCATTTAGTATATGTTATGTTTCCTTTGGTATTAGATGTGACAAATGGGAAAACAATTCAGGTTTAATTATCGGTTTTCCATTCAAACGATACGAAATGCATTAAAGTCCACGTGAATTCACAATGGAGAGGGTCTACATCGAGCTTCCTGCGGTGAGAGCATATGGTATAATTTATGCTACTGGTCCAATCACAAGTCATCAAACTGGTACTAGGCTACAGTCAGAGTTTCCCTATGGCAAGTTATTAGGATATACACTACATGGCCAAAAGTATGTGGACACCTGCTTGTTGAACATCTCATTCCAAAATCATGGGCATTAATATAATATAGAGTTGCTTTCTTCTTCTGCTATAACAGCCTCCACTCTTCTAGGAAGGCTTTCCACTAGATGTTGGAACATTGCTGCAGGGACTTACTTCCATTTAGCCAGAAAAGCATTAGAGAAGTCGGGCACTGATTGGGTGATTAGGCCTGGCTTGCACTCGGTGTTCCAAGTCATCCCAAAGGTGTTCGATGGGGTTGAGGTCAGGGCTCTTTGCAGGCCAGTCAAGTTATTCCACATCGATCTCAATGAACCACTTCTGTATGGACCTTGCTTTGTCATGCTGAAACAGGAAAGGGCCTTCCCCAAACTGTTGTCACAAAGTTGGAAGCACAGAATAATCTAGAATGTTATTGTATACTTTAGCTTTAATATTTCCCTTCACTGGAGCTAAGGGCCCAGCCCGAACCATGAAAAACATCCCCAGACCATTATTCCTCTTCCACCAAACTCTGCATTTGACACGCTTGGCATTGCGCATGGTGATCTTAAGCTTGTGTTCGGCTGCTCAGCCATGGAAACCCATTTATTGAAGCTCCCGACGAACAGTTCCTGTGCTGACGTTACTTCAAGAGGCAGTTTGGAACTCTGTAGTGAGTGTTGCAACCAAGGACAGATGATTTTTAGGTGCTTCAGCACTCAGCTGTCCTGTTCTGTGAGCTTGTGTGGCCTACCACTTACAGTTGACCGGGGCAACTCTAGTAGGGCAGAAAGGGCAGAACTGACTTGTTGGAAAGGTGTCAATGTTTGTCTATGGAAATCGCATGGCTTTGTGCTCGATCTTATACACCTTTCAGCAACGGGTGTGACTGAAATAGCCAAATCCATTAAGTTGAAGGGCCATGTAGTGTATCAGTAGGCTAATCAATGGAAGATGGAATTAAAATGACAAGGACAAGCTACAACACCAAGAGCCAAAAGGGAGACTGTAAAGAATAATCTGAATGGAGTTGTTATTTATTGTAGGTTTCGGGAGGTGAGTTATGTAGCCTCAATTAGCCTAGCTAACGTTAGCTAGTTTAACTAGCGTCTCTCAGTTTGATGCAGTCAAAACAGATACTATGTAATCAGATGATGATAAATAACTAGCAATAAGGGAGTCTACCAGCGCGAGTCGATCTGGTTGCTATCTTTATTCCCCTTCCTGCTCCCCTAGTCACAAACATTTGTGCTCCTGCGCTGCGTCAAGCCTCTCGCTCCCCCTCGTGCATTACAGCTCCTGTTAATGAAGTAGCAAACGTGTATTTTTCTCCTAACATTGCGGCATTGTTGCGTCAGCTATTTTTTTCAATTGTATTTTCCCTTTTAGTGGTAATTTTGTGACAACAATGTTGGACGGGATAGGAAAGTAGCCCTATCCGGCCATAACTTTTCTATCTCAACCGCTTTAATTGGTTGAATTATCAGGAGTTATGTTGTAAAAACACAATTTTAAAACTGTACATTCACGTTTGCACAATGAATGCGGCAAGTTTATGTTGAATCGAAAAAGAGAACTCCGTCACCCCCCCCCCCTTTCCAATATTAGAATCGTCCTGATAAAAAAAAAGTCAGTGAATGAATCATCACCACTATTGTATCCTATTTATGTTCATTCATTAATTTTTGTACTACTGAGTCTATTAGCTACAATTAGCTACAATGACTACAATGGCATATAGACTAAAAAGATAGGCCTACAGAATTTTTAAAAAACAAAGACGCTTTTAAAATACCCCTAGTGCCATTTCAAACATGTTTCCTTATTTCACAGTTCTTGGACAATGCTAAGGATCTCTGTCTTTCTGCCCTGATACCATGACAGAGCAGCTTGCAGTACTCAGGCAAGAGTCAGCAGTCACAAATTATCTCATCTCCTCCCCTATCATCTGCCCCTCTCTGTTTTACACACACACACACACACACTTTTCCACATGGGATCTGTACACAGTTGGCACAAAGTGCAGTCGTGCCTCTTGTAATGCCTCTCCACAGAGAGAGAACTAGTGTGTAGATGTATGTTTGTAATGAAAGAGCAGTCTGTTTGTCCGTCTGGGCAGTGTCTTGTGTGAGTTGGAGGGGTTTCTTTCACTGCCTGAAAAGCTGGTCCCGGCTGAGCTTCCGTAGCATAGCAACCAGGCCTTTGCTATGGCTTCTCTCTGTAATAAAACACACAGTCTGCAAAATGGTGCTGTGGGCACTGAGTGGGTGGAGGATTCAGTTTCTTCACTTCCCCACACAGAAAACACTGCCAGAGACAAAAGGCCCTTTAAATGTGACCTTAACTGTGCGTGTGTGTGATCACAGGTCAGCCCACACTGATAATAGTTAAATAGATTAAAATACAACTTACACACACACACATCCTGCCTCTCAAACACACAGACCACATGTTAGAGAGGGTATAGTGTTAATACATTCCCCTTCTCTCCAGGCGCTGGCAGAGCTCCGCGTGCCAGTCTCTGGTGGGTGCTTATGCCCGCTGGCACATTGGTCTACTTTATATCTGCCTGGGCTTGAAGTGGCCGGCCCACACACAGCACACCAGATGTTCGCGCAACCTCAGCCAAGCAGTGTGTGTGTGTGTGTGTGAGAGTGTGTGTGTGTGTGAGAGTGTGTGTGAGTGAGAGAGTAGGTGTGTGAGTGAGAGAGTAGGTGTGTGAGTGAGTGAGAGAGTAGGTGTGTGTGTGTGAGTAGGTGTGTGTGTGAGTAGGTGTCTGTGTGAGTGAGAGAGTAGGTGCGTGTGAGTGAGTGAGAGAGTAGGTGCGAGTGAGAGAGTAGGTGAGAGAGTAGGTGTGTGTGAGAGAGTAGGTGTGTGTGTGTGAGAGAGTAGGTGTGTGTGTGTGAGAGAGTAGGTGTGTGTGTGTGTGTGAGTAGGTGTGTGTGTGTGTGTGTGTGTGTGTGTGTGAGTAGGTGCATGTGAGAGAGTAGGTGTGTGTGTGTGTGAGAGAGTAGGTGTGTGTGTGAGTGAGTGAGAGAGTAGGTGTGTGTGTGAGTGAGTGAGAGAGTAGGTGTGTGTGTGAGTGAGTGAGTAGGTGTGTGTGTGAGTGAGTGAGAGAGTAGGTGTGTGTGTGAGAGAGAGAGTAGGTGTGTGTGTGTGTGTGTGTGTGTGAGAGAGAGTAGGTGTGTGTGTGAGAGAGAGTAGGTGTGTGTGTGTGAGTGAGTGAGTAGGTGTGTGTGTGTGAGTGAGTGAGTAGGTGTGTGTGTGTGAGTGAGTGAGTAGGTGTGTGTGAGTGAGTGAGTAGGTGTGTGTGTGTGTGAGAGAGTAGGTGTGAGTGAGTGAGAGAGTAGGTGTGTGTGTGTGTGTGAGTGAGTGAGAGAGTAGGTGTGTGAGTGAGTGAGAGAGTAGGTGTGTGTGTGTGTGTGAGAGAGAGAGTAGGTGTGTGTGTGTGAGAGAGTAGGTGTGTGTGTGTGTGCGAGTGAGAGAGTAGGTGTGTGTGAGTGAGTGAGTAGGTGTGTGTGAGAGAGTAGGTGTGTGTGTGAGAGAGTAGGTGTGTGTGTGAGAGAGTAGGTGTGAGTGAGTGAGAGAGTAGGTGTGTGTGTGTGTGTGTGTGAGTGAGTGAGAGAGTAGGTGTGTGTGTGTGTGTGTGTGTGAGTGAGTGAGAGAGTAGGTGTGTGTGTGTGTGTGAGAGAGAGAGTAGGTGTGTGTGTGAGTGAGAGAGTAGGTGTGTGTGTGTGTGCGAGTGAGAGAGTAGGTGTGTGTGAGAAGTTAGGTGTGTGTGTGAGTGAGAGAGTAGGTGTGTGTGAGAGAGTAGGTGTGTGTGTGTGTGAGAGAGTAGGTGTGTGTGTGTGTGAGAGTAGGTGTGTGTGTGTGAGTAGGTGCGTGTGAGAGAGTAGGTGCGAGTGAGAGACTAGGTGTGTGAGTGACTAGGTGTGTGGGAGTGAGTGAGTAGGTGTGTGGGAGTGAGTGAGTAGGTGTGTGGGAGTGAGTGAGTAGGTGTGTGGGAGTGAGTGAGTAGGTGTGTGGGAGTGAGTGAGTAGGTGTGTGTGAGTGAGTGAGTAGGTGTGTGTGTGTGTGTGAGTGAGTGAGTAGGTGTGTGTGTGAGAGAGAGAGTAGGTGTGTGTGTGTGAGAGAGAGTAGGTGTGTGTGTGTGTGTGAGTGAGAGAGTAGGTGTGTGTGTGTGTGAGTGAGAGAGTAGGTGTGTGTGAGTGAGAGAGTAGGTGTGTGTGTGTGTGTGAGTGAGAGAGTAGGTGTGTGTGTGTGTGTGAGAGAGTAGGTGTGTGTGTGTGTGTGAGTGAGAGAGTAGGTGTGTGTGTGTGTGTGAGTGAGAGAGTAGGTGTGTGTGTGTGTGTGAGAGAGTAGGTGTGTGTGTGTGTGAGAGAGTAGGTGTGTGTGTGTGTGAGAGAGTAGGTGTGTGTGTGTGTGAGTGAGAGTAGGTTTGTGTGTGAGTGAGAGTAGGTTTGTGTGTGAGTGAGAGAGTAGGTGTGTGTGTGTGAGTGAGAGTAGGTGTGTGTGTGTGAGTGAGTAGGTGTGTGTGTGTGAGTGAGTAGGTGTGTGTGAGTGAGTGAGTAGGTGTGTGTGAGTGAGTGAGTAGGTGTGTGTGAGTGAGTGAGTAGGTGTGTGTGTGTGAGTGAGTAGGTGTGTGTGTGAGTGAGTAGGTGTGTGTGTGTGTGAGTGAGTAGGTGTGTGTGAGAGAGTGAGAGAGTAGGTGTGTGTGAGAGAGTAGGTGTGTGTGTGAGTGAGTGAGAGAGTAGGTGTGTGTGTGTGAGAGAGAGTAGGTGTGTGTGAGAGAGAGAGTAGGTGTGTGTGTGTAAGTGAGATATTAGGTGTGTGTGTGTGTGAGAGAGTAGGTGTGTGTGTGTGAGTGAGTGAGAGAGTAGGTGTGTGTGAGAGAGTAGGTGTGTGTGTGAGTGAGTGAGTGAGAGAGTAGGTAGGTGTGTGAGTGAGAGAGTAGGTGTGTGAGTGTGTGTGAGAGAGAGTAGGTGTGTGTGTGTAAGTGAGATATTAGGTGTGTGTGTGTGTGAGAGAGTAGGTGTGTGTGTGTGTGTGTGAGTGAGTGAGAGAGTAGGTGTGTGTGAGAGAGTAGGTGTGTGTGTGTGAGTGTGTGAGAGAGTAGGTGTGTGTGTGTGAGTGAGTGAGAGAGTAGGTGTGTGTGTGTGAGTGAGAGAGTAGGTGTGTGTGAGTGAGAGAGTAGGTGTGTGTGAGTGAGAGAGTAGGTGTGTGTGAGTGAGTGAGTAGGTGTGTGTGAGTGAGTGAGTAGATGTGTGTGAGTGAGTAGGTGTGTGTGTGTAAGTGAGATATTAGGTGTGTGTGAGTCAGAGTAGGGGTGTGAGTCAGAGTAGGTGTGTGTGTGTGTGAGAGAGAGTAGGTGAGAGAGTGTGTGAGTGAGAGTAGGTCTGTGTGTGTGTGTGTGAGAGCAGGTGTGTGTGAGAGTAGGTGTGTGTGTGTGAGAGAGTAGGTTTGTGTGAGTGAGTGAGTGAGAGAGTAGGTGTGTGTGTGAGAGAGTAGGTGTGTGTGTGAGAGAGTAGGTAGGTGTGTGAGTGTGTGAGAGAGAGAGTAGGTGTGTGTGTGAGAGAGAGTAGGTGTGTGTGAGTGAGTGAGTAGGTGTGTGTGAGTGAGTGAGTAGGTGTGTGTGTGAGAGTGTAGGTGTCAGTGTGTGAGTGAGAGAGTAGGTGTCAGTGTGTGTCTGAGAGAGTAGGTGTCAGTGTGTGAGTGAGAGAGTAGGTGTCAGTGTGTGAGTGAGAGAGTAGGTTTGAGTGAGAGAGTAGGTGTGTGAGTGAGAGAGTAGGTGTGTGAGTGAGAGAGTAGGTGTGTGAGTGAGAGAGTAGGTAGGTGTGAGTGAGTGAGTGAGAGAGAGAGTAGGTGTGTGTGTGAGTGAGTGTGTGTGTGTGTGAGAGAGAGTAGGTATGTGTGTTTGAGTGAGTGAGTGAGAGAGTAGGTGTGTGTGTGAGTGAGTGAGAGTAGGTGTGTGTGTGTGTGTGAGTGAGTGTGAGAGTAGGTGTGTGTGAGTGAGTGTAGGTGTGTGAGAGTGAGTGAGTGTGAGAGTAGGTGTGTGTGAGTGTGAGAGTAGGTGTGTGTGAGAGTAGGTGTGTGTGAGTGAGAGAGTAGGTGTGTGTGTGTGTGTATGTGTGAGTGAGTGTGTGTGTGTATGTGTGAGTGAGTGTGTGTGTGTGTGTGAGAGAGAGTAGGTGTGTGTGTGTGTGAGAGATAGTAGGTGTGTGTGAGTCAGAGAGTAGGTGTGTGTGTGTGTGTGAGTGAGAGGGTAGGTGTGTGTGAGTGAGTGAGAGTAGGTGAGAGTAGGTGTGAGAGAGTAGGTGTGTGTGTGTGAGTGAGAGAGTAGGTGTGTGTGTGTGAGTGAGAGAGTAGGTGTGTGTGTGTGAGTGAGAGTAGGTGTGTGTGTGTGAGTGAGAGAGTAGGTGTGTGTGTGTGTGTGTGTGTGTGTGTGTGTGTGTGTGTGTGAGTGAGAGAGTAGGTGTGTGTGAGACAGTAGGTGTGAGTGAGAGAGAGTGTGTGTGTGTGTGTGTGTGTGAGAGAGAGTAGGTGTGTGTGTGTGAGTGAGAGAGTAGGTGTGTGTGTGTGTGAGTGAGAGAGTAGGTGTGTGTGTGAGAGAGTAGGTGTGAGTGAGAGAGTAGGTGTGAGTGAGAGAGAGTGTGTAGGTGTGTGTGTGTGTGTTTGAGTGAGTGAGAGAGTAGGTGTATGTGAGTGAATGAGAGAGTAGGTGTGTTTGTGTGTGAGTGAGTAGGTGTGTGTGTGTGTTTGAGTGAGAGTAGGTGGGTGTGTGTGTGAGTGAGAGTAGGTGTGAGTGAGAGAGTAGGTGTGTGTGAGTGAGTGAGAGAGAGAGTAGGTGTGTGTGTGTGTGTGAGTAAGTGAGAGAGTAGGTGTGAGTGAGAGAGTAGGTGTGAGTAGGTGTGTGTGTGTATGTGAGTAGGTGTGTGTGTGAGTGAGAGAGTAGGTGTGTGTGTGAGTGAGAGAGTAGGTGTGTGTGTGAGTGAGAGAGTAGGTGTGTGTGAGAGAGTAGGTCTGTGTGTGAGAGAGTAGGTAGGTGTGTGAGTGTGTGAGAGAGAGAGTAGGTGTGTGTGTGAGAGAGAGAGTAGGTGTGTGTGTTAGTGAGAGAGTAGGTGTGTGTGTGTGTGTGAGTGAGTGAGTGAGTGAGTAGGTGTGTGTGAGTGAGTGAGTAGGTGTGTTTTTGAGAGTGTAGGTGTCAGTGTGTGAGTGAGAGAGTAGGTGTCAGTGTGTGAGTGAGAGAGTAGGTGTCAGTGTGTGAGTGAGAGAGTAGGTGTCAGTGTGTGAGTGAGAGAGTAGGTGTGAGTGAGAGAGTAGGTGTATGAGTGAGAGAGTAGGTGTGTGAGTGAGATAGTAGGTGTGTGAGTGAGAGAGTAGGTAGGTGTGAGTGAGTGAGAGAGAGAGTAGGTGTGTGTGAGTGAGTGTGTGTGAGAGAGAGTAGGTATGTGTGTTTGAGTGAGTGAGTGAGAGAGTAGGTGTGTGTGTGTGTGAGTGAGTGAGAGTAGGTGTGTGTGAGTGAGTGTAGGTGTGTGAGAGTGAGTGAGTGTGAGAGTAGGTGTGTGTGAGTGAGAGAGTAGGTGTGAGTGAGTGAGAGAGTAGGTGTGAGTGAGTGAGAGAGTAGGTGTGAGTGAGTGAGAGAGTAGGTGTGAGTGAGTGAGAGAGTAGGTGTGAGTGAGTGAGAGAGTAGGTGTGTGTGTGTGAGAGTAGGTGTGTGTGTGAGAGTAGGTGTGTGTGAGTGAGAGAGTAGGTGTGAGTGAGTGAGTGAGAGTAGGTGTGTGTGAGAGGGTAGGTGTGTGTGAGTGAGTGAGAGTAGGTGTGAGTGAGTGAGGGAGAGTAGGTGTGTGTGAGAGAGTAGGTGTGTGTGAGTGAGTGAGAGAGTAGGTGTGTGTGTGTGAGTGAGAGAGTAGGTGTGTGTGTGTGAGTGAGAGAGTAGGTGTGTGTGTGTGTGTGTGTGTGTGAGAGAGTAGGTGTGAGTGAGAGAGAGTGTGTGTGTGTGAGAGAGAGTAGGTGTGTGTGAGTGAGAGAGTAGGTGTGTGTGTGTGTGTTTGAGTGAGTGAGAGAGTAGGTGTGTGTGAGTGAATGAGAGAGTAGGTGTGTTTGTGTGTGAGTGAGTAGGTGTGTGTGTGTGAGTGAGAGTAGGTGTGTGTGTGTGTGTGTGTGTGTGTGTGAGTGAGAGTAGGTGTGAGTGAGAGAGTAGGTGTGTGTGAGTGAGTGAGAGAGAGAGTAGGTGTGTGTGAGTAAGTGAGAGAGTAGGTGTGTGTGTGTATGTGAGTAGGTGTGAGTAGGTGTGTGTGTGTATGTGAGTAGGTGTGTGTGAGTGAGAGAGTAGGTGTGTGTGAGTGAGAGAGTAGGTGTGTGTGAGTGAGAGAGTAGGTATGTGTGAGTGAGTGAGTAGGTGTGTGTGAGTGAGTGAGTAGGTGTGTGTGAGTGAGTGAGAGAGTAGGTGTGTGTGTGTGTAAGTGAGATATTAGGTGTGTGTGAGTGAGTGAGTAGGTGTGTGTGAGTGAGTGAGTAGGTGTGTTTTTGAGAGTGTAGGTGTCAGTGTGTGAGTGAGAGAGTAGGTGTCAGTGTGTGAGTGAGAGAGTAGGTGTCAGTGTGTGAGTGAGAGAGTAGGTGTCAGTGTGTGAGTGAGAGAGTAGGTGTCAGTG
>NC_143036.1:60125000-60137500 GCF_057628025.1 Oncorhynchus mykiss
ATATGAAGTCAAATGTCTACTGTTTGCTGATGATCTGGTGCTTCGGTCACCAACCAAGGAGGGCCTACAGCAGCACCTAGATCTTCTGCACAGATACTGTCCGACCTGGGCCCTGACAGTAAATCTCAGTAAGACCAAAATAATGGTGTTCCAAAAAAGGTCCAGCCGCCAGGACCACAAATACAAATTCCATCTAGACACTGTTGCCCAAGAGCACACAAAAAACGATACATACCTTGGCCTAAACATCAGCGCCACAGGTAACTTCCACAAAGCTGTGAACGATCTGAGAGACAAGGCAAGAAGGGCATTTTATGCCACCAAAAGGAACATAAATTTCAACATACCAATTAGGATCTGGCTAAAAAATACTTAAATCAGTCATAGAGCCCATTGCCCTTTACGGTTGTGAGGTCTGGGGTCCGCTCACCAACCAGACTTCACAAAATGGGACAAACACCAAATTGAGACTCTGCATACAGAATTCTGCAAAAATATCCTCTGTGTACAACGTAGAACACCAAATAATGCATGCAGAGCAGAATTAGGCCGATACCCACTAATTATCAAAATCCAGAAAAGAGCTGTTAAATTCTACAACCACCTAAAAGGAAGCGATTCCCAAACCTTCCATAACAAAGCCATCACCTACAGAGAGATGAACCTGGAGAAGAGTCCCCTAAACAAGCTGGTCCTGGGGCTCTGTTCACAAACACAAACACACCCCACAGAGCCCCAGGACAGCAGCACAATTAGACCCAACAAAATCATGAGAAAACAAAAAGATAATTACTTGACACATTGGAAAGAATTAACAAAAAAACAGAGCAAACTAGAATGCTATTTGGTCCTAAACAGAGAGTACACAGTGGCAGAATACCTGTCCACTGTGACTGACCCAAACTTAAGGAAAGCTTTGACTATGTACAGACTTAGTGAGCATAGCCTTGCTATTGAGAAAGGCCGCCGTAGAAAGACCTGGCTCTCAAGAGAAGACAGGCTATGTGCACACTGCCCACAAAATGAGGTGGGAACTGAGCTGCACCTCCTAGCCTTCTGCCAAATGTATTACCATATCAGAGATACATATTTCCCTCAGATTACACAGATTAAACTCCCATATCTACTGGGGGAAATTCCACAGTGTGCCATCACAGCAGCAAGATTTGTGACCTGTTGCCACAAGAAGGGGGCAACCAGTGAAGAACAAACACCACTGTAAATACAACCCATATTTATGGTTATTTATTTTCCCTTGTGTTCTTTAACCACTTGTACATTGTTACAACACTGTATATATATATATATATATATATATATAATATGACATTTGTAATGTCTTTATTGTTTTGAAACTTCTGTATGTGTAATGTTTACTGTAAATTTGTATTGTTTATTTCACTTTTGTATATTATCTACCTCACTTGCTTTGGCAATGTTAACACATGTTTTCCATGCCAATAAAGCCCCTTGAATTGAATTGAATTGAATTGAGAGAGAGAGAGAGAGAGAGAGAGAGAGAGAGAAAGAGAGAGAGAGAGAGGGAGAGAGAGTGAGAGAGAGTGAGAGATGGTTTCTACCTGTGTGGGGTTGTAGAGTTCCTGCAGTGCGTTGCGGGAGTCTTTCCTACAGCACACGTCCGCCGCAAACTGGTTCCTCCGCATGACTGTTAGAAGGAACAGAGAGAGGACCGTTAGCAATGCCCAATGACACTGGAACAACAGCAACAACAACCAATCACATTGTTACAACTTAAAAAACAACCAACAAGAGAGTGGGCCTAATAATGTTAACTACAACAGCATTCACATAATAAATTACCATAAAGCTTATATTCTGTAGGGGTCAAAATTGGGTCAAGTGCACTGTCACAGCTAAACTACAAGGCCAGGTCCCTATACACACAACCAACAGCCAGACAAACCAACAGCCAGACAATACAAACGCTTTAATTACTGGATGAAAGAGCCCACTGAATAACTACATGAGATTGAACAGAACAGTGGGTGTGGGTGAACAACAATACATTTGAGAGCCTTACATTTCTCTGTTCTATGTTTCATCATCCTCACTGATCTAAGGGGAGGTGGGGGGGCGGGTGGGGGGGTAAGCCAACCGCAGACAAACCCACTTCCTGTATCTTTGTTTCTAACCCAGTGCATCGTTCCCTGTTTGTGCTGCATGTTGTGGACAAAATCATATCCATTTCTGTCACCAGGGGAATGGATGAGAGCTGAGTGCTTGTTAGTGTAACGAACCACCGCAGACTGTCCATTATACCATTATACCTTACCTTCAGTAGGAGAGGGGGAAGAGATGCCCCTGTACACCTCAGTGTGATGGGTGACCTGTCACCTGGCTGTGAAAGCAGCTTCTTAATAATGCAGTTCATTCCTGCTCCCTACAGGCAATTACTGCTCTTTCAGCAGAATACACACACACACACTGACTGCAGCAGAGACAGTGTTAGAGAACAGAACAGTAATGCGGATTCATCCATGATATCTGGGGGTGATTACTCTCTCCTACTGGAAATGGCAGTAGTGGGTCAGATATCCATTCCGAAACGCTGCCAGCAGGCCTGTTGCTAATGACGATGGATGCCAACCTGTATCTGAATGAAAGCCTCCTCTGTGCCGGGTGCTAACAGCAACAAACTGTCCCACTCACTCAATCATTCTCATTTATCCTCTACTGCATCTATGGGCTGTAGGCCTAATATGTAGAGAGAGAGAGACAGAGAGAGTGTGAGAGAGAGTGTGAGAGAGAGAGAGAGAGAGAGAGAGAGACAGAGAGAGACAGAGAGAGAGAGAGAGAGAGACAGAGAGAGACAGAGAGAGTGAGAGAGAGAGAGACAGAGAGAGAGAGAGAGAGAGAGAGAGAGAGAGAGAGACACACACAAGTAACTTACATGCCTGATCTACAGATGTTGCTTCAGTGCCTCCAGGTCCACACACATACACAGCTCTATTTAATCTGCTATGTCTGGTGTGTGTTAATACACTGATCACCTTCCATGCACAGAAACACACACACACACACACACACACACACACACACACACACACACACACACACACACACACACACACACACACACACACACACACACACACACACACACACACACACACACACACACACACACACACACACAGGCCTCTTGATATACATCAAAGGCATTAGTATTACAATGTACAGAGTACAGTGGAGTGTTCCCACTATGCGGACCAGTAGGCCCACCTGCCAGCACACCTGTGTCACAGCCCGGGAGAGATGTAACCATGGTAACCACCTCATCTCACCTGCACCATTCTGATTGGCTCCATTCATCAAATACCCTCTCAGCGAGGGACATGCTCATTTCCTTTGTGCTGAGCGCTTAGCCATACACACACACACACACACACGTGACCCTGATCTGACCTTCCTCATCTATCTGCTCTATTATGATGGACTGTACCAAGCAGAAATAAACAGGTTGATATGGATGATAATATGGGCTATGGTCAGCTGGATTGTGGGTAAAGGGATCAGAGATTTAGCTGTTAGGTCTGTTTCTGAGAGTTCAGAAGGGTATGAGGCACAATACTCCCCCCACTCTCTCTCTCTCTCTCTCTCTCTCTCTCTCTCTCTCTCTCCCTCTGTCCCCCCACTCTCTCTCCCCCCACTCTCTCTCTCTCTCTCTGTCTCTCTCTCTCTCTCTCTCTGTTCTGTCTCTCTCTCTCCCCACTCTCTCTCTCTCTCCCCACCCTCTCTCTCTCCCCACTCTCTCTCTCTCTCTCTCTCTCCCCCCACTCTCTCTCTCTCCACACTCTCTCTCTCTATCTCTCTCTCTCTCTCTCCCTACTCTCTCTCTCCACACTCTCTCTCTCTCCCCACTCTCTCTCTCTCTATCTCTCTCTCTCTCTCTCTCCCCACACTCTCTCTCCCCACTCTCTCTCTCTCCCCCCACTCTTTCTCTCTCCTTCTACACTCTCAATTCAATTCAATTCAATTTAAGGGCTTTATTGTCATAGGAAATATATGTTACATTGCCAAAGCAAGTAAAGTAGATAATAAACAAAAGTGAAATTATAAGACAATTAAAATGTCATATTAAGTCTATATAGACTGTTGTAACAATGTGCAAATAGTTCAAGTACAAAAGGGAAAATAAATCAACATAACTATGGGTTGTATTTACAATTGTGTTTGTTCTTCATTGGTTGCCCTTTTCATGTGGCACAGGTCACACATCTTGCTGCTGTGATGGCACACTGTGGTATTTCACCCAATAGCTATTAAAGTTTAAAGTCTCTCTCTTTCACCCCATCACCCCCCCGCCACTGACTTTCTGTATCAGTCTCTCTCATTACCTCTTGCTCTCCCCAATACCCCCTTCTGTCACGCCCTGCTCCCGCTTCCCCTCTCTGGGGCTCGAGGGGCTCGACCAGGCTGTCCTTCATTACACACACCTGCCACCATCATTACGCGCATCTGCGCTCATTGAACTCACTTGAACTCCTTCACGTTGTCGATTGCCCTCTCTATATCTGTCTGTTCCTCAGTTTGTTGTCGTAATGTTGTTTTGTTCCTCCTGTCCAGACGCTGTCTGTGTTTTGTTTGATGTCTGTTTTCCATTAAATGTTCACTCCCTCTACTTGCTTCTTGTCTCCAGCGTCGGTCCTTACACTTTCTCTCCATCCCTCCCTTCCTTCCTCTATCCCTCTGTCTTGTTAATGCACAAAGTGGTAAGGGTGCCGTCTCCAGCCTGTACCCAGAGTTTGTGAGAGCGTCTGTGTGTTCCACAAACATCCAAACACACACACTCCGAGCATAACACACACCACCTTTCATCTTCCATCAGCCCCAGCTCTCATACACTAACATCCCTCCTCCTGCTTCTCCTCCTCCTCTTCCTTCTCCTCGATTTACATAACCAAATGTTGTTGCTCAATTAAATTACATGAACCATTTAGGGTGTGAGTTTTCAGGGATGTTATTCTCAACTTCCTATTGTGGACTTTTACATGCCTATTAAATCAGCAACTCTTTGTGAATCAGTGAAAATGTTCTACCAAGTCCAACGCATGGACTCCACCCACCTCAAAGGGTTACTGAGGGCGTTTGGTGTTTCCACCTTCCTCTATGAACTACTGTTGGGCAGTAGGGATTCTCTAGTGATTCTCCCTTTGCTTTCAGCTCAAAGACACAGCAGAGCCAGCCTCCCTCCCAAATCCCACCCATAACAGCTTCTGACATGCAAATGATTCTAGGAAGTCAAGCATCACAAACCAAGCAGAAACTACAGTAACACACAACAGTGAGCCCAGAATAACAAGATACTCAATCAGATCCAAGGTTGGCATACATATGTCATGTAAGACCGTCGTTGAAGGAGTGGCTGGAGTGTATATTGGGAAGCACTGTATTCACTGTGAGTTTGATTACATACTGTCGCCTCACTATAAATAGTTCTGCACAAGCTCATCAAGGTCTGTAATCACACAACATCTGCAGCCATCTATCAGCAAGGGATTATGGGATACTGGAGGATTAATCTGCTGCTAATCTTACCTACATACAGAGAGCATCAATTAACTTGCCACTGTCACTCTCTCTCTCACACACACACACACACACACACACACACACACACACACACACACACACGGTTAGTAACACACAAAAACACACACAGTCACTAACGTGCATGATCACACACTGATATGTACGCACACACACACACACACACACACACGCATACACACACACACACACACACACACACACACACACACACACAGCATGATCATTACACAGGTGTACTGGGGACAATAAAAGGCCACTCTAAAATGTGCAGTTTTATCACACAACAATGCCACAGATGTCTCAAGTTTTGAGGGAGTGTGCAATTGGCATGTTGACTGCAGGAATGTCCACCAAAGCTGTTGCCAGATAATTTCAATTCAACAGATGCATATCTGTATTCCCAGTCATGTGAAATCCATAGATTAGGGCCTAATGAATGTATTTCAATTGACTGATTTCCTTATATGAACTGTAACTCAGTAAAATCTTTGAAATCTTTGAAAATGTTGCATGTTGCATTTATTTCAGTGTATATAAGTCTCCCAACATACACAACAACCTATCGTGGACAGGTAATACAACAGTGGGGCTATAGCTTCATGATATACTGCTATAATCAGAACACTAACTGGACAGATGAGTTTAGTTTGATTATAGTTGTACCTCTGTGTGTGGTCTATTGGTCGGGTTAGCTTTGAGTATAGGTCTTTGAGTAGGTCGAAGGGTCATTTAGACTGCTGTGTGATCATGCAGGTCTCTCGGAACGAAGCAATATGGTCGGGCGAAGAGGCTAGTGCTTGCCTATGTGTGTTGCTTCCCACCGGGCAGCAGTTGCTTCCCACTGGGAAGCTGAGTCACATGTCGCCAGCGGTAGCTAAAGTAGCCAATTTGTTCCAAATAGTTTCTAACCACGCCTATCAGGACGATTGACTGAATGGAATCCATACGTCTCTCCCCTCGTCCCCAATGATGGGACCCCCATTCTAAGGCCTCTGAGTAGTGGTTGCCCTCTCACTGCCTGACTCAATATTCCCAACATTGAATAGGAATGGAATTTTGAATGGGGAAATGGGGAACATGACCACAGTGCAGAAACTCTTAGCTATGGAGAAGTCTGTTTGGTTCTTTATGATTTTGAAGTGTAGAAATAAATAACAGACACACACACACACACAGAAACAGGATGGATGAATAAACAGAGGAGCATGTTGTAAACCCATATTTGGCCTCTGACTAAGAGACAGCGGTCAGTCACACAGTCATAGGCGGCCAAGCATGGTCAGATATGGTCAGAGGCGGTCAAGCATGGTTAGACAGTCACACAGAGAGATGGACAAACTACAGCAGACAGACATGAATCACAGACCACAAGCCCAGAGGAGGTAAACATACGGGACCAGTGGGAGATTCATAGTAACGGAAAAAAGAGAGAGATGGAGTGAGAAAGGGAGCGGTGAGGAAGGGAGGGAAGGAGGGGGAAGATATGGACCCCATCAAGCAGGAGGGAGGAACCCACTGAACCTCTCAGTGTGACAACCCTAGGACTGTCACACACACACCTCCTGTACTGCCCTGTCTGTAACCCCTCCAGTCATGAAAGTGAATATGAATGAACAGAGGGTAGACTAATCAGAGAGAGAGAGAGAGAGAGAGAGAGAGGTGCAGATGAAGAGACAGACAGCTAGACAAGGATATGAACCATAGATCATTTGTAAGGGGACGCATAGCAGCCACTGCAGTAGGCACCAAAGCGCTCACCACACATTAGCCTTCTTAGCATACCTTCCTTCCTCCCTCCCTCCTCTTCTGGACCTCCAACATCACCCTCCCTTGCCCGGCAGTGGTCAACAGGATGGGTGTTTTCAAAAAACACCTCATTCTGCAATCAGGGGCAAACGGGCTTTTTTCAAAACACCACAGGGAAGAACCACACACTCCATCACGCATGCAGTCACTCTGTGTGTGTGTGTGTTAGTCCTGAACGTTTCCTCCAGCTGTGTTCCAGTAATACTGTGGTGGAAGCTTAGAGGATGGGGTTAGAGGTCACACTAGGGCTGACCCCATTTAGTCGACTGGTCGATTGTTTGGTCGATAGGCTGTTGGTCGACTGAGAATTAATTTTTCAGCCAGTTGCAAAAAAAACATTTTTTTTATGGCACATCTTGATTGCAGCCTGTCTCAGTGGACTAATCCATTGCTGAGACAACGGGGATGGCTCACCAGTAGTACATTTACCATTAATTCCCCTCATTTCTAATCTACAATGCTTGTTTGGTTACCATCATTTCTGTTAATACATTCAATATGTTATTATCATCGCAGTATTTTTGTCACTGTCAGAGTGGACACGTTGTTTACAAAATGCACACAACCTAGGCTGCACTTCAGAGAAACAAGTTTAGGTTTATTTCATTCCATTTATGAGTTTTGTTAATTTAGTCATTGTGTTTCGTAAGGACGCACACCTGATGACTCATGGAAGTAGGCCCAGGCTACCTGGCCTGCGCGCAAATGTAGGTTAATATGTCCCCATTTGGGGATCTGATAGTGTTTCAGATTGTCTTAACTCACCACCACTAATGAGCTGTGGAGCTTCTCGAAGCTATTTTTTTTCTTCACCTCAAAACAACAAGGAAACGAAGTCTGTTTGTACATCCATTGAGAATGACAACAGCTCCTCAAGGTCGCCTATTTGAAAAATCTTTGCAACTCTGTCCCTTTCGATAACCACTCCACCTGAAAGGGGGGGGGGGGGGGGGGGGGGAAATGTGATGCTCTGATCCGGTGGAAACATCATCAACTAGGCCTACCTGCACAAATAGCCTACTGCTGTGTCTGTCCAGATCTCACTGGCATGGGAAACTCTGAGGGTCCAGGATATTTTATACAACGTTGAAAGTTTGTTAGCACAAGCTTTGGGCTGGACCAAACAGTTGGTAGTTGATACAATGTGATCATTTTCATCAGGATATTTTCTAACTGCAGGCTGCAATGTTGTCATTTGTTGGCTTTATGTAGGCTATTTTTACATAGCTGGCAATGGCAATAGAAGTTACTTTAAGATTTGTATATTTTTTATTTAGATATCATTTTTATTAATCACATGACAATGATTTTGAGATAGGAAGACATAAAATAAATGAAACTTTTCCACAAAAATAACTGCCACGCAGATTGCTAGAAATAGTAAGATAAATCGTCACCCCCAAACAGTCAACTGACTTAAGAATTATGTTTTCCTAGTCAATGTCCCAGATCTGACTCTGTTAGCCAGCTAGAGAGGATTACAACACCTTTTAGGATAACGATAAGCAGCACGCACACACACACACGCGCACACACACGCACGCACGCACGCACACACACACACACACACACACACACACACACACACACACACACACACACACACACGCAACCTCTTTTACAGTTCAGTTGAATCGGACAGCAGCTGGGTAAGACAGTGAGAACATGTAACTCTTGGTGGGGAAAACTTAACCAATTGTAATATTTAGTAGGCCTGTGTTCTAAAAAGGAAGGAAAATACAACATTATATAGTATCCCTTCCTCATGGTTACAGACCCAACAACATTATATAGTATCCCCTCCTCATGGTTACAGACCCAACAACATTATATAGTATCCCCTCCTCATGGTTACAGACACAACAACATTATATAGTATCCCCTCCTCATGGTTACAGACCCAACAACATTATAGTATCCCTTCCTCATGGTTACAGACCCAACAACATTATATAGTATCCCCTCCTCATGGTTACAGACACAACAACATTATATAGTATCCCCTCCTCATGGTTACAGACCCAACAACATTATATAGTATCCCCTCCTCATGGTTACAGACCCAACAACATTATATAGTATCCCCTCCTCATGGTTACAGACCCAACAACATTATATAGTATCCCCTCCTCATGGTTACAGACCCAACAACATTATATAGTATCCCTCCTCATGGTTACAGACCCAACAACATTATATAGTATCCCCTCCTCATGGTTACAGACCCAACAACATTATATAGTATCCCTCCTCATGGTTAAAGAGAGGGACCAAATTATTAGGGTGAGGCACAATGGCTACTTACAGCTTACTACACAACATACACTTAGCATTACTTTCTTAGCTACAGTATACATATCTCCCTGGCATATTACATAATTTATGCATCAGCATAAAATACATATTTTTGTTGTGCTGTGCTCACTTGAACGAGGTGCAGCGGGCCTTCAGGAGGACAAACTTTTGTCATCAAAGTCCGACAATCTCTGGATTTATGGTGCTTTCAAGACAACTGGGAACTCTGACCCTTTCAGACAGATGTTTTAAGCCCTTAAACCCAGACTTGGACCACATACCCTCTCCACCGAATAGCGGGCAGGGGAGGCAAAATAGCGATTGCTTTGCATTGCAGTTAGCCATTGACTCCTTCCAAACCACTCATTGTTGAATTTGCGATTTCCGACTTGTTGTGTAATGTTTATGTCCAATGGCCGATGAGCAAGACACGTTTTATCTATAATTTCTCTTTATATGACAAGGATTGAAAAGGATTTTCCAGTAGATTGCTGACTTGATGCATGATGATGACTGCTTGTCTAGCTTGCTAGCTAAGATTTTGAAAGTATGATGTTGACATGATCAGTCCAATCAAAACTACAGTAGATATAATGTGATTTGATGTCATCTTCTCTGTGGCCAATGACTTTGAGCCTTCTTGGACAGGCACTTCTAATATAAATATACAAATATATAAATATAAATATAACTGCCGAGCTCTCCCTGTAGATTCGGCGGTGATGTAGTGCCCCACGAGTGACAGAACACTGAGCCTATCACTGCGCAACTAGAGAAGATTACTGCCTTACCTAAGAAAGAGACCACGTTTGTATATGTGAGCTGTTGGAGGGTGGGGTATTCTGGCTGTCAGTCTGTGTAAGGTCTACTCGTCTGTCATCTGGGGGGAAGGGGGAGGGGGAACTATAGGAAGGGGCTGTGTCAACAGCCTGCAATTCATCTGACACACTGCAGATATAGTCCCTGTTCCCACTGGCTACTTCAGAGTGATTGATTGTTTATAGAACAAACAGACAACTCTCCCTGAGTCCCTATGCTTTCCCACCGAAATCCGCTCAGACTCCGCACAGACTCAAAACTCCCTGTTTTACACATTTACCACCAGACGATGTGACCTCTGACACATAGGAAATGAGGAAGTGACACTCACTGCTCTAATTCGCCGTACCTCAGACTGAAGGTCAGGGGTCAAGCTGTGACGGGTCAGGTGAGGTCAAAGTGTCACTCACTGTTCACAGTTGGAGCTGGGGTTGTCACAGTAGGAATCAATGGCAAACACACGAACACGCACGTGCATGCAAAATCATACATACACACAACTATTTCTCGATTGAATAGACATGCCCTCTAGCGCTTACATTTTTCTATTTCCCTTTTGCTTTCCTCGCTCTCTCTAATTTCCTCTATGAAATATTAATCCTGTGTGTCTCATGGGTCCCTGTCGTTCCTGATCTCAGCACGCTTCCCTGCATCCCTCAACCGTCGGTTCGCCCTGCCCTGCCTCCTGTCTCACACTCCCACTGGGACACAGGGATTTAATGATAACATACAAACACACACACACACACACACACACACACACACACACACACACACACACACACACACACACACGTATTTCTCTCATGGCTATGTTTGTCAAAGAATGCTTCCAGGAAGGATTTCTGTTCTGTTTTCTAGCTCTTCATGTAGTCTGCTTTGGATTTATTCTTGTCTGTTTTAGTTCTGGTCCTGGTGCTTCTGATTTGATCTGTGTTACAGGAAGTCTAGAGATTAGCTCAAATCTTTGCTGTTTCTGTGAACCAGCCAAGGGAGATTGGGGCCTCTTAAATTGATGCTAACACACACACACGCTCACACACACACACTCCCTCTGTGACTGTCTGATTAAAGTTGCATTTAAAGTCAGCATCCCAGCAGTCAGGGGGTCTGGTCAAAGCCCCGGTCTCAGCAGGAGCAGAAACACAGCCTGCGGGACGCGTCTTTAAACCAAGCAGCTGGACACATAGAGGCACGCACACAAAGCGAGGTCAGTGCAGTAAAATATGGAAAGCATTTTAATGGGCGACTAGCTTTGTCGCCACTCGCTGTCTTCAGCTAATGAGGGGACAAATAGAGAGCGAGAGAGAGAGAGAAAGAGAGAGAAAAGGAGAAGGAGTATAGAAGCCTCAGCAGGTTATTGCCATAACAGGTACTAGGTTTGGTATTGTGCTCCAGTGGTGTAATTAATTGGCTGTTTTTGTTCTTCTGCCAAAAAACTGAACCAGACACGATGACAGAGCTGCCTAAGGCACGCCCGAGGGGTCCTACAGGAAGAGAGAGGACACCTGTGAAATATCACTGAGGAATGTGAGCTCACTAGATCCCTGCACTCCACCTAGCCTATCAATGTCATGTCCATAATCAATGCATTGAAGCGGTAATATCTCACAACACACTGTTATATACTGACTCATGAGTACTGGCAGGACTAAATGGCCATTATTATTATCCTGGCTCTATCAGAGATAATCAACACATATTAACCTGATCATCTTCTGAAGTTGTGGAGCAAGGCTTCAACTGACCCCTGATCAATAAAATGACTACCTCCCCCCTTTCTACTACGACTGTGAGACTGACTATGATTAGCAGACTCTACTGACAATCCTCTGATCTGTTGGTCCTGATTGGACAGAAGATGAGTCCCTCCTCCCACCTCTGGCTCCTTAATGTGGCTCATTAGACACATTGAGTCGTGTGTTAATGAAATAAACAGCAGAGTTAATAGATTGCAGCCAGCTCCCAAATACAAAGGATCAACTCAGCAGTTACTATGGCAACAG